>NW_020230261.1:405953-548453 GCF_003227715.2 Harpegnathos saltator
TTATTGAGACTCGACGAATTGATATATAGAAGTTTTCAGAGAGTCGATGATTATTTTGTTTTTCTTTTCTTTTTTCTCTCTCGAAGAATCCTTCCCTGACTCATTGTATCGACTTGTCGCGTTCGCCATGAGAATAAAACAGTTGTTATGAGACAATCTCTATGCAAAGTCGGTAAAGCACGCGATTATTATCTTATATAGCCGGTAATTTCCGGGATCGCTCGTTCGTCCATTCGCTCGTTCCACTTTTATTACGATGAACAAAGGAACACACAGGATGTCCTATTGGCTGCTTCGCAGTCGATTTGTATTTCAACGGAGAGATTCAACCAACAACTTTGGCCTTCGTGATTAACCGTCGAAGATGAGAAACTCGCCGCGAATAAACTTTTAGAGAAAAGGAAAACAACAAAGAAAAAGGAGCAGAAGTAAAAGGAAACGACGGAAGCGATCTTCAATTAATTTGAGACCAATTTAACGAAACTTTCCAGAGTCGAAAGTCACAAGTGGGGAAAATCAGCAAGATCTAACGAATGACGATTCATTTCCCGAGGAAACAAACACGGCACGGATGATAACATTCTGGAAAATCACATTATACTACCGGAGAAAAGGAGAGAAGAAAAAAGAAGAGAAGTGCAAAGCCGTTAGTCGCCTCGTCTCTTGCATCTCTTCCCTCGATTTCCAATCGATCGGAAACTTCCGTCGTCGGTCGAGCATGCGACAGTGAGATGGGACCACCCCCAACCCCCAACCCCCTCGCGAGCTCGCGATCCTGCTCGTTGTCAACGATGGCGAGCGTAGAGATCTATAAATTCTGTGTGTAATAGTTTTCAATTCACTCGTTACGATTCTATACTGTGTTAGGAAAAAGGGCAATGCGAAGCGACCGGCCATTGCAAACGAGCAACGATTTGTTCCCATAATCGGCGATCGCGGAAGTACATTGAGCGTTACATGTATGTTACATACACACACAACACAGCACACATACACAGACACATACGTACGCTTAAAAACTCGTGTTCTTTTCTCATTTTGTTTTTCTCCGCGAGCGTTGAGGCGTACAAATAGGCCAGGTTCTTCCGCATCTCTCATCCCGGATCCGCAACTTTGCTTTAAGACGCGTAAGTCTGTAACAAATCAATTAATCAATTAATCAATTAATCACGTTCATCAGAGTCGTTAATTCATAGACCTTAAGAAGAATAAACAACGCTGCGGTTGATTAATCTGCTTACTTCTTAAAGCAGGGTTGTTGATCCAGTCTTACACTTCAGCCGCATATCTCATGTACTTACTCGCGATCCCCCTCCCCCGTCCAACTTCCCGCCTACCTTCCACCGCCGAGTCTCGAGTGATATACATATACCTAATTCATTTTAAATAGTGAAAAACGTGTGACATAGTGCAACCAAAACGGGAAGAAAGCAAAAAAGAGAAAGAGCGCGGCCGGTGTGCGTGCATGAGAGACGGAGAGGCCACTCGCCGTACTGGCCGCTTTTCCGGCGCGTGTGTATCGACAAGGACTATAAAAAAACAGACGTGCAAAAAACTGCGCTTTTCTCTGTGGCGAGGAAAATGGGAGAAAAACAGAAAAAAAGAAACAAGAGTTGCGTGTGATTCCCCCCATCGTGTTGAATAAATAAATAAATATATAAATATATATATATATATATATACATAGAAAGAAAAATTACACACATATATATATATATGCATATATATATGTATATATATATATGCGTGTGTGTGTGTGTGTGTGTATGCATGTATGTATGTATGTATGTATATATATACATATACATACAGACATACATACATACATACATACATACATACATATATATGTATATATATATGTGTGTAATACTATACGATATACCGTAAAAAAATGGAACTTTTATAAAGCGATGAGAAATTAAAGAAACAAATGACATGTATTTCAGCATTAGGATTATTAAAAAGAAACACACCCGACATACATTCAGCCAATCATAAACACACAATACACACACATACACACACACATCTCTAACGATACATTCGCGAGCATACAAATTATGAAAACGATCGTGAACCCTAATCAAAAAAGTACAAAAAGATTCGCGAGAGGAAGGACGAAGACGCTTCTTCTTCATCGGAGAAACGTCCACATCGTTTCAGTGTATGGATAGTCTTTATTTCTACTAATTAATTCTAACGATAAACAAGTAGCTTCTAGTCCTTTTTACATATTGTAGCGCACGTCGTTCTTCTTTTCCTCGCGAATATTAATGAAGAAAGAAAGAATGGAAACAAGAGGGGAGACATTAGCGAAAGCGATCAACGATCGCGGCCCCACTAGGGGCTGAATTTAGCTCAATTTGGCGAAACCGAAGAGACGAGATGAGCGTCCCGCTCATTTCCTTCCGAGACATATACACAGGGATATAAAAAGGTGTACATACGTTATTTAGCGATGACATTGAATATTAAATTAATATTATTGCGGTATTATTGCGACCACCGAAATGTCGAAAAAATTTTTTATCTTGTTTTTCTTTCATGAAATCTGGCGTGTGACGAAGTGGCACACTTCCCGGTTTCTGAAGAACGTTCATTTTTGCTTATTAAAAGGGAATGGTTCGAGAATTTCTTCGCCGCCCCGAAACGCGTCTGTACATTGAGAGAAAAATGTCTAAGAAATAAAAAGTACTTATTTGGTGGATACTTACAGTAATATTTACCGAAATCCAAATTCTTTCATTATAAAAGATAAAATAAAGAACTGCTTTCATGGAAAGTTGCAGATTTAAGCAAATGTGCATTTTCTCATTTGAATACACTTCCTTCTCATTGTAAAGACATATATCTTAATATATTGATTACAAATGAATGTTGTATTAATATTATTATTGATATATTAATATAAATAAATATAAAATATATATAGCTGTTTATATAGTATTTTATACATATACACATATATATATATATATATATATGTATATATTTATTTTTATATAATTTCTATATATACATGTAACTGTTATTTTTTTATATGGTACTTACCGAATAAATAGGTTCTGTTTTTTAGATATTTTTTTCTCAATGCCGTGTCGAAGGAGAGGAATAATACCGGCCCTTCGATGATCATTTCAAAGGGTGGAAACCGCGCTATTATTCGGTCGAGTCCCAGTACTCGCGGATACAGCGAGCGTACGCAACGACAATTTTTTAATTTCCCGCAAATAAAAGAGACAAAGGGGGGGAGAGAGAGAGAGAGAGAGAGAGAGAGAGAAAGAGAGAGAGAGAGAGGGGGGGGGGTTCCTCTTCGAAGAGGAAGAGGTTCTCGGAAAGAGGCGAAATGCGATGAGCTTCTCTTTCTCGTGTACGTACCAGCGCAATCGTCGGCACATTCGACGGGGTTTCGTAACAGAAACGCACAACCCTTTGCCGGGATTTCGAAAATCGAATCGTTTCATCAGAAGCAAAGGATTGCAATTTGTTTGCCGATCAGTTGCAGCGAGAACTTAATTTTTTTCATCTAATCGAAGTCCTTTGATTCTTTTCCTTTAAACTGTATGGTTACTAACGACTCGCCCTGGCACAGGACTTCCGTTTCCTCTTTCTCTCTCTCTCTCTCTCTCTCTCTCTCTCTCTCTCTCGCAATTTTTTCTGCTCCGTCGAACCTCCTTCGTCGGAGATATTTTTAAGCGGGCAAAGGAAATGTTCAAACACGACTCGTGAACTGCCTTCCGGCTCGATTCAAATCATCGATACCGCTTTCCTGGTATTCAGCTCTTTACGAGCTTTTATCGGGAAATGCGACGGAAACTGTTCACGAGATCTCAACTCCATTTTGCATACGTTTCGCATGAAAAATTCCAATTCGGTCAGCAAGAAGAAATTACTCCCGCCACTTGAGAATTTCATGCGCTTCACGTTGAATTTATAGAACAAAGGGAGGAAACGACACAACGGGCCTCGCCGAATAAAGACCGCGACGTAGTGGGAGGAGGAGGAGAAACAGCAAGAGCGAGAGGTGCGAAGGAGTTTTCTCCTTCCTGTCGGGAAAATGAACTTTCTGACGAGGGTTTCGTTTCTGTCCGGCGAATCCCCTCGATTGGCAACCGCCCCTGAAATTACGGCGGCCCCGATCGGCGCGCTTTCGCAGGAGGAGCACGACAGAGCACACGGTTATAAGTCAGTTCCAAGTCTGCGAGTGACAGAGGCCGAGAGTTACCGCTTGTCATTATCATTGTCGGCGTTACTACGCGTCGACGATTGTTACATCCGCGTGACGACAGCTCGGAGAAACGAGGCGCCCTCGCAGGCTTCTGTTCCTCGCGGCACGTCGCGCGACAGCGTCTCTGCGACGAGAGAAAATCATTATCTAAAAAACAGAAAAATATATATGGATGAGAGAATTTGAAATGAGCGTTTATCCGATGGTGGATCGTCCGAATTCCGCTGTTGTCGCTTGTTGTTGTCATCGACAATCTCAAACATCGCGCCAGTTACTGCGTCAAAAATTTAAATAACAATTCGAATCTCGGATACGACTGGTGTGACTTCAATAGAGGGAAGTATAAATCGCGACGTTTCGTCTTCGAGGGGAATACAAGACATACGCGGGGAGGATTTATTTAAAAGATATTAACATATACGATGTTAGCTTGCCCGGCTAGGACATACCCGTTTTATTAAGAAAAATTTGAAGATGCTGGGGAAACTATATTTTATACACATAGTACGAATCTTCATATCGTAAAATTAAAAAGATATCCGAGCAAATTATCAATAAATTGTTGTAAATTTGAAATCGCATCTCAGCTACGCGATACAGCATGATACATTGTTCAATTAAAACTGCGTCTATTTAGAATATAACTTTTCCGGATGCACAGTGAACGCTATATTGATGGTGAAGAAGTGACATCTCGCATGCGCGAAGTGGGAAGTTTGCAGGGGAGACGAAACTGCTTGTGAAATTCACTTTGCTCCGAACGACCCGGAGATATGTTACTTCTATCGGCAGGACGGAGTTATTCCGGCAAATAACTCTGTCTTCAGACAGAGTGCTCCCGCAAGTCGAGAGAAATAACAAAATTGACTGAACCAAAAACCGAGAATAGCCATTTTTGCACGCGCGAAATACCACTTCTTAGCTGTCGATGTATCTTTCTGGCTTCCAAGCTGAAGCAACTTGACATTCGTGCAAAAAAGAACCGGAATTTGCAATTAGAAAGACACACTCAGCGGCTCATAATGAAGCCAATAAAAATTCATTGTCAAACTCTTATCCCAATGAGCTTCGCAAGGCAATAATAGGTGAGAATTCGTCCTTCAATATTCCCAAGGATACTAATATCATATAATTGCGCGGTTAGATACGTTCAATTTTTCTTATTCGGTATTAAGCATACAAAATATAACGAAAATTACTATGAATAATTCATTGCAAAATTCCACAAGAGAAGGCAGAATCTCGTCGCATGATTGACAGATGTTTTGTCACTTTAAAATTAAATAATCTCCCTCCCCTTCCCTGATTCAGCAGAATTAATTCCTGAAGAGGTTAATCATTCTCAGAAGACAACTTTTTTCTCATTGAATGTCGAGTGAGTTCGAAGGAATTCGTTGAGATAAAAAAGTGTCACGGCCTTTCCCCGGCTGATTGGCGCACGTTGTACTTTGGAGTCATCCTCCTCTCGCGATGGCGCGAGGAGGTGAAGTCGATCGAAGATGTACGATCGATCGCGATGCGAGGAGGAGACCTCGCGGAACTGACCGCGTCGTCAGATTCGCAGGATCGACAGCTCGTTATCTCGAAATCGCTGAATCTCCCGCGCGGAAAGTACGTCCATGCCGGGCCGTATCCGACAATAGCGAAAGTTGGATGATCCAGCGCGAGCGAACGCGCGCGACGATATCCACAATGGTCGTCCTCGTCTGTGTTTTTGCGAGAGCGACGTTGTGCCCTCCCTCCCTCCCTCCCTCCCTCCCACCCTGCGAGAAGCGCGACGGAGCTCCGACTTTTTGCGCTGATTCCTCGGCTTCCGGCGCGACGGGATACGAAAGCAGCGAGCTTCCTCCCCTCGGGCGTTGTTCTCGATATTAATTGTTATTGATAATTGTAACAGTATCACCGACAATGAATTACAATTGCAGCCAATGCGTGTGATAATAAATTGCGATAGTCAATGATAACGATTAATATTGAAAGTGTCACTTTTCGGATATTAATCGTCGACGGCCGGAGACAGACGGGGCAGGTCCTTTCGGCAGGATAAAATTGTTGTGCGAGTTACGACGTTCTCCGGAGCGTTCTGCGTGCGTGCGTATGTGTGTGTGTGTGTACGCGTGCGTATATGTGTATGTGTGCGTGCGTGCGTGTTTCCTGTTTCTTAATTTGATTTCGGAGTTATTAAGCAAGTGTTTTCTCGCCAGAATTCGCTCTCGGCAGGTGATAAAGTTTTAAGAATCTAATCGAATCAGAGATACAGAGAGAAAAAGTCATATATATATATATAAATATATATATATATATATATATGAAATAGATCTTCTATATATTAGCACATTCGCTTCGCGGAACGAGTCGTCTCGTCTTTAAGTAAGGATCACCCGATGCGAATGTGCCAAGTAATATATCGATGTACAATAATTATATAAATAACGATTTATTATTATTATTATTACGATGAATTATGATTATTATTATTATAAATACTATAAATAAGAAAGCATCGAGGATGAATCAATAAATGCTGAATTACTTTACATCGCTCTTGTCTTTATCGAAGGACCGCCCCCAACTTTATTCAAGAGACATGCGAGGGAGAATTTTGCGATGAAAATTAATTAACTGTTTAAACGAATGGTTTTACGCGATTCGTGGACATTGAAATTGCGCAGTATCTCTTTTGGATTTTGTTGCATTGGTTTTAGATATGATCTTCCACCAATCTCGAATCGAGCTCTTTTTACAAATTCGAACATTTTTCATATTTGCATGAAAAATTACCCCAACGACGATTTTTATTCATCAAGATTTTCAATTTTCCACCAAGTTTTCCACCGCGTGAGATTTCTTCTTTCAATTGTAAATACTTAAGCGAAAAATATCGAAGAACTCGTCTTACAAACATCTTAAAAACTAATATTTCCAAAACTTTCTTTTTATGAAAATGTCACCGCATTAATAACTTTGAAAGCTTCGAGAGTCAATCTAAGAAAAATCTAGGAAACCATTTAATACTAGAATTCCCAATGATTAATGATTATCAACAAATTGTTAATATTGATGACGATTTCTATCAATATAACTGTCAACATAACAGATTTTTCGAAGATGAATGCAAGTTTTTCTTGGTCTCATCCAACGTTAATTAAAGATATCTAACGCATCGTCATAAATTTCCGTAATCTCTCGAAGAAATTACAAATCGGTCGCCTTTGGCCGTTTTAGTAATTCCAGTGTTGAAAAGAATGTTGAACTGTAAATTTGAAACGATTCGCGCGAAGGCAAGCCCTTTGAACGTGACGGTAGAACTTAATCGCAATAAGGACGAAAGAGATATAACGGTGACGGTGGCTTCCAATCTTCATTAAGGAGCCTATTGTAGTCATATCCGAGAATTTACAGCTCCGGTAAGTAGGCATTTCGGATTTCCTGTAAAATATGAAGATTCAGATCCCATTTTCCCTTAATGTGCAAAATTGCCGTGTTCCAGGTCGGTGAATGTGCGCGCATGCGCAAAATACGCGTGCGAAATGGGAACCCGAATTGAAAAACGAAATGGCAACGAAACGAAACTAAATCAGTTTTATCCTCACACTGGAATTTTTAACCAGAGAGAGAGAGAAAGTCAGAATAAAATATCACGCTATTTTATTTCGTGTACGCGCGAGATATTATCATATCCTCCACTCGCGCGAATCGGTCAATCATTTTGTCCGTCCACATCAGTCCGTCATTTTGGACGGATCAGATGTGGAATGTTATCAGCGGACATGACATCGCTACATTCATTAATGTGCTGTTTACTTGATCGCGCGAAGATCCGGAATTAAGACGCGACAGCCGGACCGCTCGGTCGGGAAATCTGGCACGCCTTTCCGGCTTATTTCTCCGACGATGAAACAGAAGCAGGGGGCTGGAACGCGGGGAGAAGACTAGTGGTTCCTTATATATTATACGGCTCTACGTGACTGGATTTATCGATGACGACGACTAGTAAATACGTCTGGCCGTCCATCTGGGACGAGCATTCCATTTTCGGGATGCTTCGGCGCGAAACGCCACCGGAAGTCGAGACCCATCTAAATAATTGATTAAGCAGTTTCACCCTCGGCGCCATCGGCTGCACGGGAGAAAGCGTGTCAACGTAAAACATGACACCGAAAATTCATCGAGCGCGTTGTAGCGTGAAGTAAAACGTACTTAACGTTTCCTTAATATTCCTTTTCCCACTCACCCCTTCTCTCTCTCTCTCTCTCTCTCTCTCTCTCTCTCTCTCTCTCTCTCTCTCTCTCCCCTTCTTTTCTCTGCATCCCTCTTTCTTTCTTTCTTTTTCTCCTTCGTTTTTTCCTCTATTTTTTTTATGGGAATATCACGCAAACGGCATGTGGAACGGAGAGATCTTCGACTTAATTTAATCGCGAAACTCGGCAACGAAAAAGTTAGTTTCTGGTTAGCAATTGAATTTCTAATTTCACCTCGCTGCATTTTAATTCTTTCAAGCGCCACTCTCCATTCGGAAAATCGACGCGATCATCGTTAAGAATAACGTGCTTCTTTATTTTATCTTCTCTCCCTCTCTCTCTCTCTCTCTCTCTCTCTCTCTCTCTCTCTCTCACACACACTCACTCACTCACTTTTACTCTCAGCTTTGTGTTTTTTGTTAATATTTTATATCATTATCTTCTGCATAATTATTAAACGTATGTAAATTATTAAATATCTTGCTGTCCTTCGCAATACAATTAAATCTAGAGAAATTGCACTGTCCACATGCGTTTAAGGGTTTAAGGGTTTCTTTTTTAATTCAGAATGCTAAATTGAAAAAAAATCATGCTCTTTCCTTCTGTCCTTTTCTGATGTCTATCTCGTGAAGAACTGAGGTTGCGTTTCGAAGTGCATTTTGACTTCACCTAACTAATGTTTCACCCCAATATAATTTCAATTGAATTACATCCCCGTGTCCGACGCTTCGAATATCGAATAATACGTCAATCAGGACGATTAATACACGCGATTGGCGCAATTTGCGAGTAATTCGCGACTCTATGCGTGCGTTCACGCACATGCAACCGCCACCGCCGCCGCGTCTGCTCGCGGAATATTTTCGCATGTGACATCCAATTGTCGCGATGTCGATCACTCAGCCGATACGTACTTGCGCTGCGTGAATCTAGGAAGGGAGAATCGATCGTTAATATTAATAATATTAAACACATAACGTAACAACGCACTTTGAAAGGTACCGCACGATTATGTTCTGACGACGACGCGGTCGTATCGACAAACGAGTGACACGCGTTCGGTACGTTTTTTCCACCACGCTGTTCACGGCCGAGGAACGCTCGCGTTGTATTTAACGTTCACGCTCCATAAATTCGCGCGGTTATCCATGTTGCATAACGCGAATTTGCTCGCGGTTGGGTGCTGTTTCACTTTTTTCGTTTTCCCCCCTCCCCCTCCCCCCTCCTCCTCCGCTCGTGTTCTTTTTATACACGACGAATTAATGTTTAACTCGGTACACAAATCCCGATTTCATTTCCACCGTGTTTCGACGACCACCGCGTTTCATCCTGCTGCAAGCGAGGCGAACGTTGCTGTTGTGTACGTTTTTCCCTTTTCCCTCGTTTTTTGCCTCTCGCTCTCATCATAGGAAAGAGAGAATATTTCCATAGAAGGGAAAGGATTTATATCCTGCCCGTGATACTGGGGCAAGAGGAGGAGGAGGAGGAGGAGAGTGAGAGCGCATCGCTGTTTGACGTGGAGATTAACGGACAGATCGCACGGAGTCAATGACGAATCGATGATAAAACCAAACGGATCGACGCGAGAAATTTAATAGATTAAATCGCGACGGCACGCGGCCGTGAATTGCGACGGATGCACAGTGGTTGCCGGAGCGAACAAAACCGTAATTTTTAGAAATCCATCTGGAAGATACGCAAATAAATTTACATATTAAATATAGCTGAGTAATGATTTGTAGTACAAATATTTTTATAACAATATTTCTTGATTAAAATAATCACGTGTTTTCAACATTCTCGTATTTTTTGCATTCGTTTTATATATTTTACTCACGGTATAATTATAAATTATATGTATAACAAAATCAAAGAAATGTTTTCTCCCCCCTTACTGGTTACTTAATTTTGACAATATAAAAGCATTTTCTGAAGTGTTGATGGTTCTCTCGGTTGTAGACGCTCCGTATTCTTTTCTATTTTATTTCTATTAGTTGGCAACTGCCTATCACAGCAAAGATTGCAAGATTCAAAGATGATAAATTCAGAAATCATATTCTGCTGTCGAGAGGGCGTAGAGTAAGTAATTCTTGCTGACAACTCTCGATAAATTTTTGGTAATTTTCGTGAATCATGTTTTTGTGAATATAATTTAAATTATATAGTTTATTATATATAATAAGTATACAGGGTGTCCCATTTTAATCCGGCCGGCTGAATAAAATTCGAGGATATTTTCCAGAAAGAAATGTCAGACAAATGTTGCTCAGTTCTAAGGGGGACATTCGATGCCATCAACAATTTTGACCTCGGGTGAAGGGTTCAAGGTCATTCAAGGTCAACTTTTTTTTCTTAAATGGGAACCCCTATTTTTCACATCAGCAATCGATTCTACGTAAAAAAAAAAATGAAACTTTTGTCTGAAGCATTTTTTTTATAACGCAAACTAATTTCACTTATTCAGCCTCCAAAATTGAAATTTTCAAACTTTCTGAATTTTTTACTCGAGAATGATGGGGTTTGGGGGGAAATTGCAGAAGACAAAAAGTTCTTGGAATGCTGCAAGGAATTCACTCGAATTTTCGCATAGTTGATCGTGCACATTTTTCCGTCAATGTTCTATCTGTCAGGAGATACCTCGAAAAAAGTGCACGATCAACTATGCGAAAATTCGAGTGAATTCCTTGCAGCATTCCAAGAACTTTTTGTCTTCTGCAATTTCCCCCCAAACCCCATCATTCTCGAGTAAAAAATTCAGAAAGTTTGAAAATTTCAATTTTGGAGGCTGAATAAGTGAAATTAGTTTGCGTTATAAAAAAAATGCTTCAGACAAAAGTTTCATTTTTTTTTTTACGTAGAATCGATTGCTGATGTGAAAAATAGGGGTTCCCATTTAAGAAAAAAAAGTTGACCTTGAATGACCTTGAACCCTTCACCCGAGGTCAAAATTGTTGATGGCATCGAATGTCCCCCTTAGAACTGAGCAACATTTGTCTGACATTTCTTTCTGGAAAATATCCTCGAATTTTATTCAGCCGGCCGGATTAAAATGGGACACCCTGTATATATATATATATATATATATATATATATATATATATATATATATATATATATATATGTATCCAAAATGTATATGTCTAAAAATATTTCTTTTTACACATTTATATACACGCAACGACATGTATGTATGTACATATTTTGTATGTATGCGGGTATATATTTACATTATAATGTCTTGCACAACATGTTCAGTTCATTTTCCTTTAATGCAAATATCCGATCTAATTTTCCGATTATCTCATGTAATAAAGAAGTTATGCGAGGCTTTGCCTGCACTGTTGCTTCATTTGTATTTTGCATATTATTTCGCCTGATTATCAGGATTTAAATTCGTATAGTCGCCAGTATTCGGCAGCGGAGTGTAGCGCATTTTTTGTCATCAATTTCACGAGGGCGCGCATCTCTCGCGCGGAATCGGGCCCGGCTTCTGTTTCTCTTCGGCTCACGAGAGCAAACTCCCTCGACAATTAATCCGTCTGGCAAGTATTAATCACAGCCTGGGCCATGGCGACTCCCGCGATCCCCGTCGTGTACGTGTACAAACAGGCGGGCGCGTGGGTTCGTTTTACTTTCGACAATTAAGGGAATACGAAAATATTTTCGCGTCGTGAAGCGAGCTTACAAATTGCGCGGTCGAAGTAATCTAGCATGGGTAGGTAATATAGGGCGATATAAAAGGAGACGGGAGACACGCTGAATTTAGCATTAAGATTGTATCTAGCATTAAGATAATTTAAGGATAAGCGTTCGATCGTGCCAGGATACCTGATAGGGAGAAGAACCTGTGTGTCAGTTTCTTCCGTTCGTTCTTCTTGTGTTCTTGGTGTTCTTCAGGTTAGCTGTACTCGATGCGGCGTCTAAAAAGATTAACAAGTTCAATTCAGTTCGTATGTTAGATGTCGATTATTCACAACCATTTATTTCTATGCTTCATATATTATTATAGAAGGTGCTTCTGGTAATTCAAATAAAATCGGGTGATTGAATGAATGAATAATTTTTGATAATTTTATGTGTTTGTTTCTTTATATTTTTTACTCTTTGTTGTATTTTACTTATTACTCCATATACTTTTTATTCTACGTATTCAGTTTATTTACTTCAATTATTTATCTTAAACTTTTTAAATTTTATTCTTCCCGTTTATTTACTTATTTCCTTATCTGTTGTTATAATTCTTTTTCTATTCTTATGAATTTTAATCTAAGACTTACCTTCAAGAAGGTGTAGTGTTAAACATTGAATACTCGTTGTATGTAATGATATTTCTCGACGTTTGTCATTGAGGACAAATTGTCAAAAATTTTACGAAGAATGGCGCTGTGTAGTAAGAGTGGACCCGAATTATCGGGCATCCCGTATATTAATATCAATTTTATCAATGTCATCAATGATGTAAATATAACTCAAAGTAATTTAAAAATTAATTTTGAAATTGAAAGTAATTTAAGGATTAATTTTAAAATTAATATTGAAACTGTCCGTCGATTATAGACGACCAAAAGTTATCAGAAAATTAAATTGCAAGGTTCATTTTCCATGAGGATAAGTTCTATCAAACTCTGATTAGCCTAATCAACGATTTAAAATCGCCATTTCCGCCAAATTTGTGTGACCCTTTTTGTTTTTCTAAATTGGATAGAAATGATTAATCTCTCGGTGATCTCCGAGCGGCAAATTATACGAATACAGCTGGAAATTGGTGTTGGCAATTTCCTTTGATCCGGTCGTTGATCAGCTTGATCGAAGAGAGTTTCGCGAAACAATCTCAAATTAATATCCTTCAACCTTATCCCAATCTTATCTCAATCCCTAACAAACTCAAATCAATATTAACTTTAACTTCAATTGTCGGTGTCGATACTAATCTGAAGTCAACACAGATGCCAGAAGTTCTGGCGTCGAGATTAAGAACTCCCTCGAAATTTCACTTTTGCGCACGGAACGTGCCCTTTCCGTCGGTCCCTTTCTGTCGAGACACCCTGTATACGCGTGTGGGTATTTTATCAGAGTGGCAGCGCCGGACTATCCGCGCGGTTTCCTCCGCGCGTCGCGCGTTATTTTATACCGTAAAACTTTTTTTTCCGTCTCGCCGCCGCCGCCGTTACACACCACACTCGATATGTCTATCGCGACTGAACGCTTGTATATATCCGCGACAGCGGCGGAACAACGGACAGACGTGCGCGCAGAGGTGTGTGTAGGTAGGTAGGTAGGTGTAGGTGAAATATATACAATCCAAGAGAGATGATGGATTTTGCGCTCAGGTCAATCCTTTTTTTTCGACGGTATCGCCGCTGCGCGATCGGGACAATTTCTTTCCTCCGGCAAATCGCTGGGCCGAAGGATTAACGAGACTAATTTGGACGCTTGAGAATATTATCGGATGCAATTATGCTGCGTTATCGTTAAAAATTGAATTATTATTATACACTTAATATCTTATTATTTCATTATCGAGTATCTTATCGTTTGTCTTCTGATCAAACGAAATTTACGCTATCGTTAAATGTAAATACGTCGCATTTGATATCTTATTATTATTTTATTATCAAAATATATCGTCTATCTTGATAGATAATCAGGTGTCACGTGTAATTATGTTGCGATATTGTTCAGTGCAATTATATTATGAGAATATTGTTGTCACTCGTAATTATGTTCCATATATCGCGATTGTACTTGGCGACTAGCGGTCTTTGTTCTATTTATCCTCGAGGCGGAAAGCGAGACGGGGAAACAGCGGAGGTTTCTCGTGAATCATGCTCGGGGGAACGTAAAAATAAGATTAATCGAAAAAATAACAGGAATCAACGGAATCGAGTGAAAGATAATGGAATTAACGGCAGAACAATCGCGAGACGGAAAAACACTAACGAGGTTTATCTTCTCGTTTTAAGCTGGGACAGAATCTTTCCCTCTCTCCTCTCTTACTCAGTTTCCCTTCCTCTCTCTCTCTCTCTCTCTCTCTCTCTCTCTCTCTCTCTCTCTCTCTCTCTCTCTTTCTCTCTCTTTCTCTCTCTCTCTCTCTCTTTCTCTCTCTCTCTCTCTCTCTCTCTCTCTCTCTCTCTCTCCTCCCCCAACTTGACCATCAAAATATAATTAAATATCAGTCAAAATATTTATTAGTACAAATCGAGGCGATGAAGAGATCGCGACTGTCACGCGACCTCTGACCCCGAGAGAACCCGCTCTCGTCTCGTTGCGCGAATTAACTTCGACCTCGCGGGTCGCTGAAAAACCACCACCACTACCACCCTCCAGCCGTCCTGTCGGCTGGCGGAGGAAGGAACGACGAGCGAGCAACAGAATGAGACGAGCTGAGAACGAAGACTCACGCTGGCGAACGAGAGAGCGAGAGAGAGAGAGAGAGAGAGAGAGAGAGAGAGAGAGTAAGTAAAAGCAGGGTGGTCGCGGGGGGAGGATGTGTGGCGGAGAGTGCACCCTTCTGTGTCGCCGCTGCTACCACCGTCGTCGTACACTGGGGCTGCCGAGAGAGAACGAGAGCGAAGGAAAGAGACAGAAAGAGAGAGAGAGAGAGAGAGAGAGAGAGAGAGAGAGAGAGAGAGAGAGGGAGAGAGAAAGCGGCTGAAAAGGAGGGTGAGAGAAAGAGACCCCTAGAGAGCGGGAGTGAGAGCGAGCGAGACAGTGGTGGCGCGCGGAGGTGAGTCGATGGAAAGCGGGAAAGCGTCCGCGCGACCACCCACAGTTCACTGCGGCCTCGCGAGCTGTGTGTGCCGCGCGCTGGTTGGCTGCTGGCCGCGCGTACCGCGAGCGCTACCCCTCGCTCGTTCACGACGCATTCACCCCCGCGTTTAGCGCGTAAACAGAGCGCCGACGGCGCTCGTCTTCGGCCCGAGAGACTCTCAGCCTGCGAGGGAGAAAGGGCGAGAGAGGAAGAGAGAGAAAGAGAGAGAGAGAGAGAGAGAGAGAGAGAGAGAGAGAGAGAGAGGGAGAGAGAGAGAAAGAGAGAGAGAGAGAGAGAGAGGGAGAAGACTCGCGGATCCCCCGACGACGACGTCCCGCCGTCATCGTTGTCGCCGACGCCACCGTCAGCACGTGGGGACCCGCGCGAGACGGCAACCCCCTGTGTTTTCTTCCTCTTGGCCGGGGTTGAAGAACAAGATCGATCGAGCAGCGTCGATCGCGACGAAGTTTCCTCGTCGAGAGGTTTCAACTTTCGTGCCGGAACCGGGACGTCAGCAGCGTACCTGCTAATGATGACGACCTGGTTGTCGTCTCGGGCTGTCGCAGAGGACCACTGAGTCCTGGATGCAA
Organism: Harpegnathos saltator; assembly: GCF_003227715.2. Taxonomy (NCBI): domain Eukaryota; kingdom Metazoa; phylum Arthropoda; class Insecta; order Hymenoptera; family Formicidae; genus Harpegnathos; species Harpegnathos saltator. Next base: position 421,767 of record NW_020230261.1, read on the forward strand.
GACAAGACGAGGTCGAGCTGCTTGACAGGTGCGGGCTGATGGTCGGACAGCGACCATCTCACGCTGCTGGAAACCATAGAAGCTGAAGACGTGTGCCAGGAGAAGCGACTCTCTGACTCGGGATTCCCACAGTACTTGCGAGCAGTTGTCGGGGTTCAACGAAACGCGAAAGAACCCTCGGTGCTTCCCTGAGTCCTGGGATGCTCGTTCCGCGACCGATAACGGCGGGTCGGAGAGGACGACCGGTTAGCTCGCGAGCGCGACGTCGATCATCCGTCGAATCCTCCTTATCACACCGACAGCTCCGCCTCCTTCATCGCTCTTCGCAAGCAGCGAGCAGTCGTTTATCAGCGATCACCTCGTTCAGATGTAGCGCTTTCGTCCCGGCGTCTTCGCGCTGCCGAAGAACCTGAGGACTTACTTATTCGCCGAGGTGTCCTTGCGTCCCTCCGACACGCGTCTCCTGCGAGACACGAGAGCGAAAGACATCACGCGAAGAGTAATCGTCGAGGTCGTCGACGTCGACGTCGTGACGAGAGCCAAGTCGCGGGAACACGTGTTACTCGACGGTGGCGCGAGTGACAGCCGGGGTATTTACCGTAGATCCTGCGAATCTCTCACTTCGACGAGGAGCGAACACGCGTGCAAGTGCGTGACGAGGCGGTGGTCGAAGACGATGACGTGGAGTGCGCGGAGTGCCTGAGGCCGCGGACGAAGGAGCATCGCTTCGCATCGCACCAGGTAGCCGTCATCTTCGTCCTCCTCGTCATCATAGCCGTCGGTGCCGGTAACACGAGCGTCCATTGCACCCCCTTCTCCCGTTTATCGTGTGCTCGCGCGGGAATCCCTCATTTCCGTGGGCGCTCTCCCGGCGAGTCCCGTCGGAATTCATCAGCTTGATTGGAACAGCGGTCGAAAGCGCCTTCGGCACGTCGCATTAGCGACCGACACATTGTTACGCTAATGAGCATGTACTTGTACGGGTGCAGCCGGTGATAAGCGCAGGGTTTCGTCTCCTTACGCAATTTACGCTTTCCGGGTCGGCTCGCAGACTTATCTCTGCAACCGGGAAATTGCTGCAATTATAACAGGCCCGATTATCGTCTCTACCGTCTACGTCGGCGGTCATGAGAATCATTTTATTCGATGTTTATTTTGCCACCATTTTTGCCAAACCTTCGAAAGACCGCCTGTAGATTCGCCGCTTCAGGGCGCAATTAGCGCTTCAGCGTTCGATTCGATGAGTTACCTTCGCACTCGGGGAGAATTATTATTATTATAGAATCTTCAATTACGCGTCTTGCCTCCGGTGGCAACATGAGGATTATTTTCTAATCGCTCGATATATCCGTTTTTCCGAAGTATCTCCTCCCAGGTTTCTTTGTAATTCACGTTTTCGAGTCGATTTACTTTCGTAAATTTCGTTGGGAAATTATTACAATTACATAATCTTCAATTATGCGTCCTACCTACCTATTGGCAATGATTTTACGATTATTCATTACACTCCCGTTTTCAAAACAAAACACCTCCCAAATGTGCAAACTTTCGCGATCACATCTGTAGTGTCTCGTAATTTGAGCCTTCGAGCCGACCGGGAGAGAGTTTTATACTCGGAAAATTGTAATTATAACTAAATCTCTCCCAATTATACATATGTTTTGTCTGTAGGCGGTATACGAATTATTTTGCAATTATTTCATATAACCATTTCTAAATCGTAACACCTTCAAACATTTCTAAACTTTCGCGTTAGTCTACAGATTTACGGTTTCCCCTTTCCTTACGTAATTAGCGCTTACGTAATTAGCGGGTCGGCTTGGAAATAATTATTCCCGGGAAACTATTATAATCACATAAACTCTGATTGTACGTGATATGACGTCGCATTCACCTTGACGATGTGAGACTTATTTACGATCCTTCAATATACCCGCACCTAAAACCCAACAGTTCTCGAAATTTGCAAACTTTCACGGTCCTCTGTGGACTCACGGCTTACTGCCCGCTATAATCGCCGAAAACTTACGCGGTGAAGAATTGGATGAAGCGATCAAGAGTTCGGCGCGAGCTATATCGGTCTCAGCGTCCGTTTGATCTCTTCGTTGCCCAAAGTCCACGATCAGACTTCTCGATCAATCGAATCTGCCCTGATTTGAATTCCCACTAAACGCGATCAGCCAAACAGGACCGTACTCGGCCCGACCATCGAGCTAGCCTAAGAAGAGGAGCGGCCTTTCCGAATTTCCCATCGATCCGAATTCCCCGTTTCAGCGTCCGGTGGTGGTGGTGGTGGTGGTGGTGGTGGTGGTGGTGGTGGCCAAAAGCACACAGAGTCCCACGAGTCGCCGGTATGTGACATTTGCTGAGACGACACGAAGCGGCGCTTTGACGTGTCCGAGGACTCGGCCCACCTGCAACCCCCCCCCTCCCCGCCCCTGCGGCCGGAGCGCGCGAAATGCGCGCTGAGGCGCGTTGCGCAGCACGTAGCGCGCGACACGCGGCGACGAGTTGACAGCTGTCAGTTCATCGACTCGGCCGGCGTGTTTGCGCGCGCTAAGTCGACGACGGGGCAAACAGCGGCGGCGACGGAGGCCGTCGCCCCGGCACCGTCGTGCACGTACGCTACCGCGTGTCGAGTCGAGTGCGAGGCTCCAATGAGACCCGACGCGACCTGGCTCACAATGGCCCGGGCCCGCGGCGATTCTTCGGCGACGAAGGAGGTGAGAAGAAGACACGAGCCCGTCGCCGCCGCCGTCGTCGTCGCCGTCGCCGCCGTGATCGGCCCGGCCGGCGGAGAGTGCGCGCGAAACGCCAGCGAAGCCCGTGACTGAAAGATGCCCGGCGGCGACCTGGGGATCCCGAGCGACCAGTGCGGAAAGAAAGCCGAGCCTCTTCGCAGCAGACGGAGACGTCGCTGCCGCAGCGTCGGGTTGATCCTCTTCTCGGCGAGGCGCGCCAAACGCGCCGGAAGTAGCGGCTCGACCGACTCGCGGCCGAGGAACCTTGAGGTAAGGCTTCGTCGCGCGGACTTAGCGCAGCTGAAACATCGACGCGGACGCGCGTCGGGAATGTTTGTTATTCGCGAGATATACACGGATATTCGTCGCACTGTGGGAATGGGAAGAGAAAACCGTCGCGGGGCCGGGGCCGAGTTGTGAGTTGAACGAACGGCCATTTTGGCCGGTTGCTGTGTGTATAGCGCACTGAGATTTTGCTGACTTTCGATGCAAACCTGCTGATTAAATGCTGAATCGATCGGCGAACGAACAGTCAACGGGGTCGTGGAGAATTTTTCTTGAACAACATGGCGCGTATGTTCCGATAATTTGCATTTATCGTAAATTGATATCTTTCTATAAATATGAAAATTGTAACTCGCAAAGCCCGCATGTTTGAACGTCCCAGCAAGGTAAACTTGATAATATTTTAGTTCAACGTTATTTTTAATTTGTTAATTTACCTTCACGGTGAGATTATTAGGTCACTGGGTGAAAAATATCCGTCTCGTATCCTCGAGAAAAATTCTTTGCGTGCAGCAGTAATTTTTAACTACGTAATTTGTGGCTAGCAGTTTACTATCAACAATAACAAAAGAATCAATAGCCTCCTAGATATAGAATGTTGACAAAATGTATCTGTGTGTGTGTGTGTGTGTGTGCCGATGAAACGAAACGGTTGGTAACAATTACTAACAGCAATTTTATTTTCTATTCGTATACAAAAATATGCATCATAAAAGGAAAGAGAAAGCAAGAGGATGCTTTTACTTGCTTCAAAATGGCAAACTGTGCTTCATTTCTCGCAGCTTTACCGGCCAAGTTAATCGTCGATCAGCTTAATTAGAACTTGATGAAAGTCGCCGCAAATGTCGTAATTCTTTGGTCAAAATTATTTTCATTAAAGCAACGTGCCCCGATTCTGCAGTCAAAGTGTTTCCGTGTTCATTTGATCTACTGGACTTGTATAAAACGAATTCGAGTCGATCTCAACGATACAATTGCGAAGCTGACCCGGAAGCAGATTACCGATTATACTCATCGTCCAATTTACTTAATTCCCAATTAGAGGTAAAACTCATATTGTGCAGTTCGATTAACTCGTTGGCGCTCGAACAGATTCACATACACATACACACGCATACATACACACAGCATCGCGTTCCGGTTCCGTTAATCTTTTATCATCGAGTGAATTCTTACAGCTCGAATTCCCACATTGTCAAATTGTTGTTGGTCCCCCTTGATTTTTAGTCGATTCGGTCCGGCGTGCGCAGTTGTAGTGCAACAAAATTTGCATCCGTTCCGTGATTCCACTCTTCCGGCCAGATCTTTTCACAGTGGGCACAGCGTTTGTATTTATTCGCACGATATCACAACCGATATCTCTTATCTACGCGCGCCCACCCGAGACCCGGTCGTCGCGAAACGCGACGGACGTCGCGTGCACGCATCGGCTGCGCTGATTAATTCAACTTTTCGAATGACAAGATGTGCGTCGCATCGATCGCGCCCAGCGCGAATGCACCGGCGTGCAACGAGTATACCGCCGAAGAACGCTCGAAGCGTCCGATTAATCGCATGAGATCTAAAAGCGGACGGGGCAATACCGTCTTTCAGCATGTTTTACTTGAAATTTATTTCCTCTCTCATTCTCTCACCGCTATTTCCGCTCTCTTTCTCTCCGATACGTTTCGGTTCTGTCCAAAATCTCGCCCCGTCTCTTCCTCCGAATTTTCTCACCCGCTTCTCCTTCTCCCGCTTTCGCGACCGCAGAAAGGGAGACGTCGCTGCGAAGCTTTACTCGATATACAGGATGCTAAATTTCAAACGTAGAAAATCCCGAAAACTATGAAAGATATTAAAGAAAGCTGAAACACGTGTTCTATGATTTCGAAGGGGAAAGAGAATGGCATTGTCAGTTTTTCATTTGGAGGGCATTTTCGAGGTCAATTGAAGGTCAACTTAATCTTTTAAAATAGAAAGCCCAATTTTTTATTATATCTTCTTTTTCTACCAATTAATAAATTAATCTACCAATTAATTAATTTAACAACTTTTGTCGGAAACATTTTTTTATTTGCCTAATATTTTTTGAAATATTTAAGGAAAACTTGGTAACTTTTTCAACATTTAAGTTACGATATTTCGCTATTCTATTCGTCGGAAGAAAATAAGCAGTGTTAGACTTTTTTACTTTATTTACTATCAAGAATATATTACTATAATAGTGCCCTAATTTTTGTTAATTTATCGACCTTTGGAAATTTCAAAATTATTAAATGAACAAAAGTTACGGCACTATTATAGTAATATATTCCTAATGATAAATAAAAGTAAAAAAGTCTAATACTATTTTTTCTTTCGACGAATAGTTAACGAGATATCGTAAGTTAAATGTTGAAAAAGTTACCAAGTTTTCCTTAAATATTTCAAAAAATATTAGGCAAATAAGAAAATGTTTCAGACAAAAGTTGTTAAGATTAATTGGTAGAAAAGTGAGATAAAATAAAAGATTGAGCTTTCTATTTTAAAAAACTAAGTTGACCTTCAACTGACCTTGAAAATGCCCTCCAAATAAAAAACTGGTAATGCCATTCTCTTTCCCCTTTGAAATCATGGAACACGTGTTTCAGCTTCTTTTTTTTAATATCTTTCATAGTTTTCGAGATTTTTTACCTGTTACGTTTGAAATTTAGCACCCTGTATGCGCGTCGAGGGGAAAACCTCCAAAGTCTCGCGCAATAATACGTTTCTTCGTCGTGTATGAAGTTATTCGAGAGGAAGAAGCAGCGTGTATACCCCGGGATCTCCTCGCGCCCGCCGTGAATCTCAGTAACCACGGCGATGTCGCGGCGCTTTCGACGGCGAAAGATCGACTGCGAGTCGATCGAGCGATCCCCTGTCGACCGCCGTGAGAGACGAGATCTGGGACATGCTGTGTAATATACAGGATCAGCAACAGCGCCTGACGCTATCTCGCGCGCGTCTCTCGATAATATCTACATAATATCCGCGCAATACCGCGATAATGCCTAACTGGATATCAGCGGCGATTGGACGTAGCGGGAACTTCGTCTGTTTCACGCAGCCGTGCGCGTGCACTCCGTGCATCGACGGGAAAAAAAACCGGCTGGCGGGATGACGCGAGCGCGCGAGATCGATGCGATGTATCTGTTCATCTCGGAGGGGCTTCAGGCGAGAATTCGAATAGTCGCGAGTACGTCAGGTGTCACATGTGCTGCCGTAATGCTGTTTGTTGTTAATCTGTTGAAGTGTTTTTTATTCACTCAACGCGCACGCTTCCAGGACGAATCTCCTAAAACTTCGGGACAATGTAAGCGCAATTTATCCCGTCCTCTCTTTATTCTTTATTTACGGATATAATCTCCCTTTGCTACGTCAGATGCTGTGTAAACAAGGACACACCGTTACAAAGAGAACACAATAAGTATGATATTTACGAAGGAGAAAGTCAATTGAAAACAAGATATAAACGAGTAACAAAGGGAGGGAACAAAGTGAAAAGAAACACAGAGAGATCAACGGAAGAGGAAGAGATGAAAGGAATGAATTAAATTATAAAAAAGAATGCGTGCGAAGGACTATCGTTGATGAGGGACATTATTTGAGATGTTTGATAATCATGTTTCCTTTTTTTTTTTTTAACTAGATAGATATGTAAAATCATCTACTACTATATGTAGTCATTTTCGAGTCGATTTGGCAACATGGCGTCTCTTTCTCCCTCTCTCTCTCTCTCTCTCTCTCTCTCTCTCTCTCTCTCTCTCTCTCTCTCTCTCTCTCTCTCTCTCTCTCTCTCTCTCTCTCTCTCTCTCTCTCTCTCTCTCTCTCTCTCTCTCTCTCTCTCTCTCTCTCTCCCGATATTATTACAATTATATTGTATAATTATATTCTATAATCTGCAATCATGTTTCGTCGACTGATGATATGAGAATTATTTTGCGATTATTCAACATAACTTCATTTTCGAACATAACACTTCGCGGTCTACTGTCTGCGTTAACTGTCTATGTTATATAATCATATTATTCATCATAATTATATTTGTCGGCATTAATAGCAACTAATACATTTTTATTTATCACAATGTATACAATGTACATTTCTACATGAAGAAATTAATATTTTCCGGAAATCCCAGCAAAAGTATTATTGCGAAAGTTCATCAGATAATCAATTACTTCATCAGCTCAAAAGTTACGTCATTTTACACACGCGGAATTAGACGATTATTTGAAAGATAGTAGAAAAAAGAAGTGGATATCAATGGTAAATACTATTCATTGAACATGGTACATATGTACTGTTCCGTTATAATTAATGAAACTAATGTAGCTAAAAATCCAATCAGTTTTTACAAACTCCAAGTAAATTCAATGATAATTCCGGAATGGCAAATTCACTGGGATTTTCCACGATTTTCAAGCTCGCGTATGATATTGAAAATTGTACCAGTAATTCTAATTCTAACATTAAAGCACATACAGGGTGTCTGAGAGTTCAAGACACATCTGTCGTCGTACGCAAATAGATAAAACTGAGCAAAAGATCCCTGCATCAATTTGTAGTAAAACCGGGCCGCTTGCTTATATTCCTCATTGCTAAGAAATATAGTCACCAAGCGTCATCCATTTTCTATGCAATTCTGCCTGCTTGTCTCACCGCGTATCACACGTATTGTTTAGCATATCTCCTTTCATTAATGCCTCAAAAATGCATACGAGATTGTTTGCGAAATGATGGACCAAATTTCTGCTCGATTTCACCCGTGCTGCTGCCTACGCGTGACGTGTCTCGAGTTTTCAGACACCCCGTATATGACACCTGGTGTATATACCGGAGAGAAATATTTTCCCGACGACACGGCGAACGTTGTGGTGCATAACTCCCCCCTTCTTCTTCATCTTCTTTATTTCCTTCTGTTTTTCCGCTTCACGTTAGATCCGCGCGTTGCGCTCGTAATGTCGCAGAATCATCGCAGCCGGCAGCGTATTGGCGCGGCGCGGCGCGACGCGGCGCGGCGGCCGGTTTATACATTTCGTACGGTGAAATATTGGCCGCACGGCTGAAATAATCGCGCGCCCGCGCCCGCGTTCGACCGCGTGCGCGACGATCGATTTTCGATGTGGCTGACATAAATGTTGATGAGCCGCCTCTCCACCTTGAAACTCATTATTGCTCATAGCTATTTTCATTATGATGTTTTAGCTGCCGGCGAGCAAAGCGTGCTCGCCGGGCGTGATTCACGGCGCGCGGCCCTATATCGGGCTCGTTTCGGACGACTTTTTTACGCGCGACGACACGGAACGATTTCGCCAGATTTCCGACGAAACTTCGGCTCCTTATAGAACCCTCATATCCCGGGGCTCCCGAGCGTACACGAAGGATGGAGGGTTCTCCTCGGCCGTCCACGTCGCTAAATAAATCAGCGATTATTGTCGCTGTGAATAACGAAACGTTGGAGATTCTAAATTCATCCGCTCTCTGTATTAATGTAATTTATCTGTTCCATATTGATGTAATCGACGAGGGTTGCCGCGGCGCGGCGACCGGATGACTCGCGGCTAAATTAAACGCGGCACGGCTAAACCGTTGCGCCTTTGAAATTTTCATAAGGTTACGGTGTCGTCACACGAATATCCACTTTGTCAAAGGCGTCACTCTATCTGTCTATCTCTTCCTCTCACTCTCACTCTCTCCCCCCTCTCCCCCTTCTCTATTCCTTTCTCTCCTTTCTCTCGGTCTCTCTCTCTCTCTCTCTCTCTCTCTCTTTCTCTCTCTCTCTCTGCGTTCTGCTTCACGTCACATCTGCTATACACGCTCGGATACGCTCATATACGTGGTAAATAGCAAACAAAATGTAATAATAGAGCCATGCTTTCCCTAAGTAGAGAGAGAGAGAGAGAGCTACATATTTTAGCATTACGCGTTTCTCGTCTTACAAAATTCGAAGGCCGAATTGTGATAGTCGATATAATTTTGCAGCGCAGACAAAGTTGCAAACATTGGGACACATACAGATACTCTCTCTTTCTTTCCCCTTCTCTTCTTTCTTTCTCTCTCTCTTTTTCTCTCTTTCTCTTTCGTGTTAAATATAATTTTTCGATTCGACGTATTCGACATTTAATGAGAGCTATATAATCTGTTTAAATCTGTTTAAAGTGAAATGTGATATAACAATTATATTGACAAAATTTTTATAATCCCACCTATAAGCGCTACAAGCTTCTTATAATTACAAGTTCTATAAACGCTTCAGTACTTACATAACTTCCCTTTGTTCTTGTTAACAATATTTCTATGATATACTTTCATACGGTTTTATGATATATAATAGTTGCAATTTAACAAACTTGACGTGCTATTTAAATGTCATAAAAAGACAAGTAACTTTTGCATATAAGATACGACGGAGATACGATTAATCTCTGCATATAATCGCGTTTCTTAAGCTCTCAGTTTTTACTTTAATCAAGGAGAGCCATTAGCGTTATGGAATTTTTTTTAGATTTCTGTTTAATTTCGGAACCTTATTTACATGTTAAGCCGTGAAAAGAAAGGATGTAGCAGAGAGTACAGTCCGTCGGTTGTAGCGATGGAAATATCACAAAGCCGTTTAACGCATACAGCGACTTCCTAACGAGTTCGCTTCCCTTAAAATCCGTATCGCGCAAACTTTCGCTTCTCGTGCATTATTCACTCGTGCTCGCGCGCGACTTCTTATTACGACGCCCGAGTTTGGCCGTGTTTTACACAACCGTAAATTTTCATCTCTCGAATCCTATTATCATTGCCGTCACCGCCGTCGTCGTCGTCGTCGTATTATTTGAATGAAAAGTCGCGTATGTACCTGTACGATCATCATTCTCCATTTGCGGTATTTATACCGTCCGGATTTGAAAATTACGTTCTTGCGTTTCTGACTCGTTACAAAGTACCGATCGCAACAATGTTAAACTGAAACGAGACACCCAGGACGACATTTACCAAATCTTATACTTAAGGTCATCTTAAATTCATCTTCAAACGCTATGTTCTATTGGTCACGAAGTATTCGAAGATGAATACAGTAAGTCTTGATATAAAATTCGATTATGAATATCCACGAAATATGTGCAACCATTCACCATGAAATCAATAGAGATTTTAAACTTTTCCCATTTTCGCACCGCACTGCTTCGATTTCGCGAATTCGAACTGACATAATGGACCTCCTCTCTTAAGCCCCTCAGTGTCCCTCCAGTCTCCAGACGCGAATCTAAGCCGCTAACTTCACACCGGTCGGCCGGCTCCGCGCCGTTCGATTCTCGAAATTGCAGTCGCATCCAAGATGGCTGGCGGACGCACGCGGTCCCCGCATCGATCGGCGCTAGAATTCGCGCGAACTACGGAAATCAGCTGCGGAACACGAGGAGCGGCATCCGCGAACGACACTTCGCCGTTTCGCGATCACTGTTCGCGTAGGCGATTTCGTCTCGCGACGAGGCCGACGCCACGGGGAGATTCTTCTCGTTTGCGTCTCTCGCGAGACGCTCGCCAAAGTGCGGACATGGCGGTTGGCGCTCGGCCATTGAATAAAGAACATAAGGAAGGAACATATTGCGATATTGCCCGGGGTATCGATGGTCGAACTGGGCGTAAATATAACATATAGTTACGAGGTTACCGGACAAAGGTAAATATAACATATAGACCGAAATTACAAAACATTAGCGGTGTAACTCGAATATCTGGGAGTGTGATACACAAGAAAACATAAAAACGCGTTTTCGAGATATGCGTATTATGCAGTTATTAATATTTATTGTCAAGTTCATAATAAAACAAGGATAAACATATGATTTAACTGTCAACTAACTTACCAAGAAGTTGGAACAACCGGTTTTCAATCTTATTTCAGTCTTCTCAATTACTGTTTCTCTCTCTCTCTCTCTCCCCCCTCTCTCTCTCTCTCTCTCTCTCTCTCTCTCTCTCTCCTACAACCTGTTCGATTTGCAATTATCGATACTAGTTTTCGGTATAATAGTATGGCGTTACATCCGTCGCATCCTCCCCCGTATTTTGCTCGCTCCTCCCCCCCCCTTCTCCCTGATATGCTCCTTCCTTATGTTCTTTATTCAATGCGCTCGGCGGAGCAAGGCACGCCAAGTAGTGCGTCTCGGCGCTTAATCGGACGTGACGGGGCCGACACTGGATGAAGCCGCGAGATGAATCGATTTCCGCCGCGTCGAGATTTTGCGCTCGCTCGTGAGCGAGCGCGAGAACAATCCGATCGAATTTCGCTTGATCCATCGAGAAACGGAAAAAAGAGGAAGGAGGGAGGAGGTAAGGGATGGAAATTTTGGAACATAACTATGTTATGAGGAAAGATCGGCTGAAAAGATTCGAGTCAAGTTGACCAATCTCGAGACCATCTCAAAGTCAGAGTTGTATACGACATATCGTAATTGATAGTTTATTAATTATTGGTTACTTAACGGTTGCTTCAAACTAATTTCACGCGAGATGTTCGGATTTGAATTTTGAGTTGGGTCTGTGAGCTCCTCGTCGGTTGAATCACATTATTGCGTGGCGTTGTACTTGTAAGGTTTCGAAATCATACGGCGAACCAAAGCCCGTATCAATAGGCAATTGATAACTAATTAATAATTAACTAAGATTTGTCTCATGTGAAGTAATCGAATTAAAAAGTTATATGAGTTTTTCAATTAAATCATATAATATATGATTTCACTGGAATAATAATAATGATAATCATATAATATATGATTTCACTCTCTGAAAACTTATATAATGTTTAATTCACACATATTTAAATTATATTTAAATCATACATTATGTAATTTAAGAGAAAAACTCGATGATAAAACTGATCCGATGCATTATTACTCACGTTTTTCGTCCGGTTTACTTAACCTCTCCCATCAGAACTGGAGTTATTTGTATTAAGCAGTTAGATGAACTTTTGATAGTTGAGAGGCCATTTCACATCATGCATGAGACCACGTTTCAGTTTTATTAAACATTTAACTTTGACCAAACGTTACAGATATTCCTGCGTCAGGTTATTAATCTTCCTCGACGTTTATTCAATTCGGCTCAATCGCGTTCACGCGACAACATTTGCGTAACCGAGTTCTTTTTATTCACGGGCATCTTTTCGTCTCGATGCTGTTTTTTTTTTTCTGTAACGAATAGCTCTCTCCAGTACGCGTGATATCGTTCCTTTGATACTCGCCGCTGCTGTTTCGCAATATGCGCGAACGCGAGCTCGAACGACGCTCATTTGCGTAATTATCCGCGGTGCGAAAGAGCCGACAATCACGTTACACTTACGTTCCGGGAAACACTGCCCGGCGCGATAATCAGCCGCGAGCCATTTCTTTTTCTTTTTTTCATCCCCTCGCGTGAGAGGATCGCGCCAAATTATCCGCGCGGCGATTTCACCTCACGCGATGAAACGAGCGGCGTCCGTGCGTAACAACACGCGGTCAGGTCAGCATCTCTCTCTCTCTCTCTCTCTCTCTCTCTCTCTCTCTCTCTCTCTCTCTCTCTCTCTCTCTCTCTCTGTCGTTCTCGTTTTTTTCTCCCTCTCTCGATCCCTCCATTTTTCTCCGTTTCTCTTTCCATTTGTGTCACTTCCTTTCGTTTTGTTTTTTTCCACCGCGTGCATCGGGATTGTCGTCGACCGACTAACCGACCGACCGACCGACCGGCCGTCCGTCCGTCCGTCCGTTAGATTTTGCAGGACGGCTTTAAAATTTCAACGACAACGCTTCGCGGATATAATTGCGATACGCGCAACGGAGCGGCTGTCGCGAATAAAAATTTCACTCACGTCTATACACGCTCACACATACACGCGCGCCCTGCAATCTCGCGTTTTGTAATAATACATTTCGAAGGTCGCCTACTCCGTCGTGTATTCCCGCGCTCTTACGCCGGTAATGTCAAAGTTTACGCGGGAAAACGGCCTGTTGAGATATTTTCCTCTCCTCGGGAGAGGATCGTTAATTTCCGGGAGAATGTGTCTTCTGCTCGTCGCCGCACGGGAAACTGCGAGCAACTGATTCGCTGAAATCCGCAATAAATAACAACGAGACGCAAACTTACTATAGAGAGAGAGAGAGAGAGAGAGCACACGAACGATGCACGTGTCGCGCCGAGAGTTAAAAACGCAGGGGGAGGAAAAGAGCGAGGACGTGGGGGAAGGGAGAGAGGAGGAATGACAGCGAAGGAGAAAATCATATCGCATCGGTCCAGGAAGATTGCGGCCGTCGGTGAAATTTTACAGCGCATCCGTTGTCGCCGCCGTCTTTTTACGGCCGCGGCCGAGCCGGTTATTGTCGCGCGCGCACGACGGCCGGAAAGTTTTACGATATCGTCGCATTTTCTTCAGTGTGACTTCAAACGCATCCTCTCTCGAGTGCACGCGTGTAACGAGCGAAGGAAGTGAAGGCACACGGGAGGAGAGAAGGAGGTGCGCGTAGCTCGCGGCGACTATCAGCCGATCGTTTCTCACTGCTGAGACGCGGCCCGCTCCTCCTCCCCCCTCCCCCTCTTCCACCGTTCACCCCACGTCGACGTAATTGATTTGGATCTGGGACACCCCGCGTATTCCGTCAGCCGCTCAGGGTGGCGGTTCTATAAATTTCGCGGGTTGTCGCAAATAAATATACCGATTCGATTTTAATCCGGATTGTATCGAAATAGAAGAAAGACCGAGACGGAGAATCGAGAAGGTGAGAATCGAGAAGCTTGCGACGAGAGGAATGTCACTGCGGTGCACAGGGTGTCCGGTCGTTGCGGCAGTAGTCCTCAAATCTCGAATGGAGTGTGTCGGGGGACGAGATCTCGGATTTCTCTTTCCTTTCGACGGAGATATCGCAGCGCTGATAATTGTCGAGTTACGAGCGCTCGAGGGGACGAAATAGGCTTGTGCTGAATCTCGTGTGCCGAAGGGGCAGCGGGGAGCCGTGCGCTTTTCAACTAATTCGGAAACTAATTGGAACGAGGAATTTCGATCGGAGGGACTCGCCTGTGAAAATATTTAACGTCGCAAATTGGCGAGTTACGTCGCAAACTTAGAAATCGAGTTGTGTTGCAGGAGAAATCCGCCAAGTGACGTAACGAGACACCCTGTATACCTTCTATCGTTTAGCCCAGCTCGTCCTACACGCATGCAGACGGAAATATTTCTCTCACGGTTGTGGGCCGCGCGCGTTTTAGCATTTTTCTCGCATTTTAACCGACATATAAATGCGCGCATCGTATATATTTAAAAAATTATATTTATAAAATAGATGCGTGTGTGTGTGTGTGTGTGTATCTTTATTTATCGCGAGGATTCATCGATGTTGACGAGAATCATATATAGTACGGTGTAATAGAGAGAGGAAAGGAGGAGGAGGAGGAGGAGGTAAGACGATGTCTTGCAATTAGTGTCAATCTTGAAGGAGATTAATGTCAAAATTCCGACAAAAGATGAATAACAGCGACGAAGATACAGAATATATAATGAAATTAGAGAGAGCGCATTAATATAATATTTTAATTATAATTAGGACATTGATATACAACGAAAGTGGAATACTAATGTAATAATAATATAAACGTTCAAGCACAAGATAAAGAGAAAGATTGATATAACCGTGATAGGTCAATAAATAAAGTTTCATTGTGTGCAATATCGACGCTAATTGTAAAGATTCCGGTAAAACGAATAATATTAACGAAAGGCAGAATATATATAATACATAACGAAAACATTAATATAATACGTATTAATATAATCGTGGTAGATCGATAAAAGTTTCCTTGTCTGTGTGTATGTGCGCGTGACATTGACATTAATTGTAAAATTAGATTGCCTTTCCGTCCGGCGTCCTGCGCTGTGACTCAAACGACACATCCAGACGGAAAATCTGAATGTCGATCATTCCGGCGGCGATTCGCGGAAAATCGGGAAAGGCGAATGTAGCAGATTGAATTAAAGCGATTGTAATCGTCAAACGCCAATCGCGCGGTGATTTTCACCAGTTGCGATATGTTTTCACACGTCGGCACGCGCGTATTTATTCTGCACGCCCGCCCGCGTTGATCGACTTATTATGACGCGTATACAGGGTGTCCCATTTTAAGTGTCCACCCCAAATATCTCTCTTATTTTTGATTTTAGAGAAAAATGGTTCAGACACGTTTTATATGGTTTCGAGGGGGCCATAAGATGGTACCATTGATTTGACCTTGAAAAGTCATTTGAAGGTCACGTGAAGGTTATCTCAATTTTTTTAGACGGAACTCCCTACTTTTTATTACATATTCTTGTAGCTGACCTCGAGAGCTTTCCAAAACACTATAATCAAATGTTTTTTGGTGAAGTACTTTTCGAGTTACATAAAGCTCCAAATTTACAAAATTTTTATAAAAATACAAAATATTTCGTAAAACATTCACTTTCCGATAGTCTTATCTTACATGATCCAACCAGTCAAGGCAAGATCCGAGCATGATCTAACCAGTCAAGGGAAGATCCGACCATGATCCAACCAGTCAAGGCTCGGATCTTGCCTTGATTGGCTGGATCATGCTCGGATCTTGCCTTGACTGGTTGGATCATGTAAGATAAGATCGGAAAGTGAATGTTTTACGAAATATTTTGTATTTTTATAAAAATTTCGTAAATTTGGAGCTTTAGAACTCGAAAAGTACTTCACCAAAAGACATTTGATTATAGTGTTTTGGAAAGCTCTCGAGGTCAGCTACAAGAATATGTAATAAAAAATAGGGGATTCCATCTAAAAAAATTGAGGTAACCTTCACGTGACCTTCAAATGACTCTTCAAGGTCAAATCAATGGTACCATCTTATGGCCCCCTCGAAACCATACAAAACGTGTCTGAACCATTTTTCTCTAAAATAAAAAATAAGAGAGATATTTGGGGTGGACACTTAAAATAGGACACCCTGTATATATGTCCACACACACACACACACGCGCGCGCGCGCACATACACATACGTATATTCGTCATTTCGCGCGCATTAACATTATTATTGAATGCTATTTACACACAGTCGTCGTCGTTAATGTTATGTATATGTCGGCCGCCGATGATGAAATTTCCACGGGGGTATAATTTCGCGTGACGTCGTAATAACTGGATTCCGGGATCGCGCAAGTTTGCAACGACGCTCGGCCACACCGCAAATACGGCGCGTTAATCTGCGTTGGTTGCTACTGTTGCGGCCGATGGATGCACGAATCCCCCGGGCTACACGAGCAACACAAGACGAAAGGGGAGCAAGATTGGGCCGTACGAGAGAGGAGAGAGGCAGGCCAGAGTACGCGAATTTTCGCGCGAAACAGGCCGAAAGTTGATTCGCCGCGAATGGAGAAATTGCGATTCAGCCGTCCGTTCATCGGGAAGAAAATTCTCCTTCGCGTGCGCGTTAAACATTTCAAGCGGGCTGAAATTTCCTCCGGCGCGTCTCGACTCATTTCCCCACGTGGAGTCGCCTTCACTCGCGGATTTAACGCATTTCGCGAGGCCTCGCGCGTGCGTTCGTTTGCGTTAGCATTAAGTCGGTATTGTTGCGATTCGTTATTCGGGCGCGCGCGTGTCCCGATGCGATGCTCCCGTGCAAATTCAATTTCGACAGTTCGATATGTGCGCTAGGTGTATTTACCGCGTGGTAAATAGCACACGGCGAATCAACGGCCTTTTAACGCGAGTTATACGCGCGAATATATCCAAATACACCGAATGCGAATAATCCGAACAATCCATTTCGAGCATTTGAAAAGCAGAAGGCCATTTGTGATTCAGTCGGACGTTCAGAGTAATTCATGAATACACATATGCGAGAAGTATTCTGAGATTTAATGCGGATTGCTCCAGTCTGATTTTTAGAAAAAAAAATTATGGGTTCCGACTGGGGGATCTACGAGGATTTAAATTAAAAGTGTGTGATATGATAGAGCGATCCTAAATGGATTTTAAATCCGAACGGATCACTTTCTATTTTTCGCGTTCTTCCGTGGTTTTTTTTTATTTCCAAGATTAAACGTGGAAAAAGTTGAACATTTATCTTATATTTTTGTCACATTGATGAAAGAAATTTAGAATTATTGCTGTTGTCTATTACTTGAAACCAATTACACGATAATTTAATTGAATGTTAATTTTATAATATTATTTAAAATAATTTTCATCCAAATTTATATTTTTCATAATTATATTAATAAAAAGCAATATTTCTTCGTTATTAATGTTACTCAATGTGTAACAATTAAGGAATATTGCGATCAACACGTGTGTATTAACGTTTATTTTTTATTTCATTAAATTTAATAGCTGGAATAAAATTGAGATAAGAAAAGCGCGAAAGTCCAGTTGTTTCGTTGATTCCAGATAGAAAATCTCGCTAGCAGAACAGAATTCGTGATTGATATTGTAACACCATAATCGATTTCGAAACAAATTTTATCATTCCTATCGGAATTTATGCTGGACATGGGATGTTTGTGTGAAATTTTGATGCGGGTATTAGTGAAATTTAAATGACAAGGCGGAACGTCACGTTTCGAGATTAATTCGAAGCCAGGCGACACGGCCGAAAAGCCGATGTCGAGATACCGCTCGTCGATTTTTAATTAACCGACCTTTAGAGAAGTTACGCGTTGCCACGTAGAATCAGTAAAGACGCGCGCATGTTTCTTGTAACAATGAAATTATTGAAATTGATATCTCGGGCTTATTGTTCACGGAGACGCCATTCAATTCTTAATTAACTAACTTCGATTAAGGAGCGTTAAAGGAGGTAAAGCATAATTTATACCAATACACGTTTCTATCAATAATAAAATTAATGAAATTTTTATTTCAAATCAAATCATTAATTTATCGGCCTCGGCAAGTAGACTGATCTTAATTTTTAATTTTGTATCACGCAAAAGAACCCGCGGAATTTTATATTTGATATTTAAAATCTGATTATTTCATCTAAGTGAAGAAATATACTGTTAAAATAAAGAGAAGAAAATAGAAAAGGAATAATAAGAAATACCGAGAAAAGAAGTACAAAAGTGAAACATTATATTGTTAAAATGAAGAAAAAAATGCAAGAAATAAATGTTTTTAAGGGGAGAAAAGGGAAAAGAAATATTATATCATTTGAATGAAGAAAAATTTAGTTGAGTTAACGTGACAAAATTGCACGAATCGATCTCGGTTTAAAGTTAAAGGAGATAGAATTTCCGCTTTTTATGAAACAACAGTTCCGAGAACCAGAGATTCTATTTCTACTTTAGTTAAAACGCGCTTAGTTCGCTCATTGCCATGTTAATTCAACTAGTCGACTCTCTCTGTACGGAGAACTCGAGTAGGCCACAACCCCTTCTATCCTAATTTAAAATATTATATTAAAATCAAAACAGTCCGCGTGACATTCATTCATCTCATTTTCAAGATTTAATCATATCGTTATCATAAACGAAAAAACTTTGAATTAAAGTCAAGGCAAGAAGATAGGAAATAAACATGAAGGAGAGAATAAGGAAGAGCAATCTCATATCGTCTGTAAATGAAGAAAAACGAACGAAGAAAAAGTACGAAACCTTCGTTGCTCCCAAGACTTACGACCTTGTTCGATCCGCAGGTCGTCCATCGCGCGGAGAACTTCGCCTCCTCAGCTCCGAGAAGCGCAGCCAGAAGAGAATTCAACGGACTCTGCAGCCGCGAGTGCGGCCCACGCGACCGACGGACAATCAGCTTAGCTCAAGAATCAAGTATACGAAACGCCTAGTCAAGTAGCCAACTGCTATTATTATTGCCAACCGAGGTACTCGCTCGAAGCAGACAACACCGATCACTCGTTTGCGGGGTTCAGCATCCGAGATGCGTTCGCAGCCAACCCCTGCATCGCGGATCTCCTCGACGCGCCGGCTGCACGTCACTCTGAGCGAAGTCTTCGTGAGCCAACCGACACCCTGTGGGACTTCACGGCAGCGACAGCACTCGTGCACCCTGCTGAAGACCGTTCATCGTCACGACACCAACAGCGTCATCGACATGACAAACACGCACGACGTCGGCCGGGTCGAGTCGTAACCTCGCGAGGGAAACGTGTCTTCGATGGCCCGACGGCCAGCCTTCGCCGTCCGCGCCGATGACGAGGAAGAAGACGAAGAAGTAGCCGATTGTCGTTGGGGACGGTAGCCAGTGGTTGTCCTCCAGCGGAGGGAGCGTCGTGGAAGCGCTTCCACGGCCTCCGGCCGACTCTTCAAGATGCGCTTCAACCAGACGACGCTGTTGGAGGAGGAGACGTTGGGCAACGCGACAGCGGCGACCAGTCTGCTCGGCGAGCTGCTGCTCGACGACACCGGCCAACGCGGCAACGTCACCGAGGAGCAGCGCGAGATCGAGTACGTGTTACTGCTGACCGTCAAGGCGCTCGTCATGGGCTTCATCATCCTTTGCGCCCTCTTCGGCAACCTGCTGGTGATCGTGTCGGTGATGCGGCACCGGAAGCTGCGCGTCATCACCAACTACTTCGTCGTGTCGCTCGCGTTGGCCGACATGTTGGTCGCGCTGTTCGCGATGACGTTCAACGCGTCGGTCGAGCTGTCGGGCGGCCGGTGGCTCTTCGGTTACTTCATGTGCGACGTGTGGAACTCGCTCGACGTGTTCTTCAGCACGGTCTCGATCCTCCATCTGTGCTGCATCAGCGTGGACCGTTACTACGCGATCGTGCAGCCGCTCGATTATCCGCTCATCATGACGAACCTGCGCCTCGGCACGATGCTGAGCGTCGTGTGGTGCTCGCCCACCGTCATGAGTTTCTTGCCGATCTTCGCCGGCTGGTACACCACGCAGGAACACCTCGAGTACCGGCGCAACTACCCGGACGTGTGCGTGTTCCAGGTCAACAAGTTCTACGCGGTCGTCAGCTCAAGCATCAGCTTCTGGGTGCCCGGCATCATCATGATCGCGATGTACTACAGGATCTACCGCGAGGCGGATCGTCAGGAACGAATGCTGTATCGGTAAGTGGTTTTCTCGTTCTTTTTCTCGCACGTGTGTACGCACGGTTCTTTAGGACGAAACACCGTTATAGTAGCTTCTTATGGGATTACTTTTTTTTCTAAGATGAAACGCTGCTATAGTGTTTTCAACACTGTCGAGGAACTTTTGTGGACGTAACGACGTTTGATGGCTTCCTTTCGAGCGACTTTCCTAGCCGCTATATTGCTTTCTCGCTGAACGATTCTGTTCAATGAAATGTCATTGTAGCAGCCTCCCACTGAACGATTTTTCAAGGACAAAATGTTACCACAATGGATTTCTGTTAAACGATCTTTTGTTTTGACGAAACGCGACTATAATATTATGACTTTGGGCGAGACTCTGCAGTGGTTTTCTATCAAACAATTTTGAAGGATTGAAAGCCGCTATAATGAGAATCTCTTCTATATGACTTGTATCGAAAGCCGGTGCTCAGCTTGTTGTTGCTGGGCACAGCAGTATTCTCTTTCTCTCGTGAGATAGTAAATACAAATTTTATCAATTTATCAGCTATTGCGCTTCACACTCTCCCACTTCTCTCTTCATACTTAAACTTTTTCTGTTTCATAGTTAAACTTTTACGCCACTGTAATGACCTCCCGTTAATCTCTTTTTTAGAACAGGAAATACCACTGCGCAGTGGCTTTTTTGCTAATTTCTTTTATTACTATTTCTGTGGACAGAACGTCATCAAGGTCTCTTCTGTAACTTATATTGACGACACAACGTTGCTAAGCAACGATTTGTTCGCTTTTCTTAACGTTATAAATATAACTATCATTAATTAACTGTTACTAATACAGATCGGCGTTGCGTCATGCCTTAGCCAAGATGACTTCCACAATGTTCAACCTTACGCAAATATAAGGTCAAACATCGTGCGAGTAACCTCAGTTGACGAGGCATACATGAGAAACAAAACATGTACAATAACGCGTGGCGAAGTGCTTACAACGCTCGAGTTTCGCGACCAGCCGAGTCGCGGCGAAAGGGTTAAGACGTCGCGATTTTGATCACTGACCGGTCCTGACCACAAGATTACAAGCGGATCTCAGCCGTTTAATGCACTGATACAATTTGCGATCGCGTCCGAACGTACCGCTTCGTAAGCGGATCTCGGCTTTTAATGGCCCGACAAATTTGCAGTCGGTTTAGGCGAGACTGTAAGCGGATCTTGGCTTTTAACGTTTCGATAAATTCTCGGTCGGCCCGGAGGAGACGGAGATGGAAACGGTGTCAGGGGAGAAGCAGACGGAGGAGGTGGTTGCGTAGGCAGATGCCGGCCTCTAATATCTCGGCGAGGTAATTTGCAACACAGACCCTCCGGATTAGACTGCGAACGGATCCGCCGGCTTTTAATATCGCGATGCAATTTGCAGCCGATCTAAATAAGGTGCAGGCGGCTCTCGGCTCTAAATATCTCATTACCCTGCACTCGCGACCGATCTCGGCAAGAGAGCAAGAGAGAGAGAGAGAGAGAGAGAGGGATTGCGCGAGCACATTTAAATCGGATTTTAATCAGAGCTGCAGCGAATCAATCCTGTTTTCCGGCGTGTATCGGCAGACCACAAGCGAATTATGCCTCCCGGTGAATACGCCGCTGTTTCGGCTCGTCTAAGTAATACAATCTAAGTCTAAGTACAATCGACACCCCGGTTGTGTTAATGTCAGTTAATATCGAATCTGCTGACATCAACCCCCGCGCGCGCGATCGGGATCTGGGCTGAGCTTCGCGAGCGAATCGCGGATTCGCCGGTAGGGGCTCGTGGAAGAATGGCGAGGTATTATTTTCGAGTGCTTCCTTCCAAAAGGGAGCAGGAGACGCCGTGGGTCGTTGGGGACGGGAGGAAGGAGAAGTACATTTGTTCGTCGGCCACTCGTCTACCTTCCTTCGCGCCTTTTACCCTAATTGGACATTCAAGAATGGCACGGGGCCGTTTTCGTCCGCTTCTCGCACGAAAGCACTCCTTTCGGGAGAGACTAATGGCGAGTGTTCTCTCTTTTTCTTTCTTTCTTCTATCTCTCTTCCTCTCCCCCCTCCTCTATCTCTCTCTCTCTCTTTCTCTCTCTCCCGCTCGCGCAACCCGTCGAACCTGACGCCGTGCGCGCGCGCGCTTTCGGAGGTTTAACAACGTATCGTCCGGTGCCATTGTAGCGACACGCTAACAGCCCTCTCGCCATTCGGAGCGCGAGCGTGAGCGCGAGAACGCCATGATGTCTCGTTTATCTCGCGCGGGAACCACGTCGAAATTTCCACAAAATTAATCCCCGCGTCGGATAAGATAACTCCGCTTTGCGGTGAATCGGGCGAATCTCGCGCGTCTTTGTGTGCCAAAGTCTCTCTATTTCTCTCTCTCTCTCTCTCTCTCTCTCTCTCTCTCTCTCTCTGTTTTCCTCTATCTCTGTCTGTGCCTTCTCGCCCACATTACGACAGAGAGCCATGTTCTTTCCGTGCCGTCGAATTTTCGTCCGGCGTCTGATCTCACCGGCATTAATTACTCGACAAAGCGCGTCGCGAGAGTGGCAGTGAACTCATCTCTCCTCTCCTCTCCTCCCCTCCGCACCGTTCTCCGCCCACCATTGGTCTCTCAAGCTTAATTGTACGAATAATTGGAAGCAGACGACTGATCTCGGCGTCAAGCGTCGCGTACACAACAGCGTTCGCTTTTGTGCCTTCGTGCACGTGAGAGCCAATGACATCTTGCATCGCAACGAGACGAATTCGATATCACGGGTGGGCGTCAACCACATCGTCCGAACGGGATGGCTTTAGCATAAACTGGAACGCAAAAATTATTCTTGAGACTCGGTTGAGGTCACTCGTTAGCGAGCGCGGCCCCTCGCAATTTTCCGGCGAGCTGTTCGGGAACAGGAGCGGAACTAAGGATCGATCAATCAGTAACGTGTATTAGACGTGCTCGTTAAAGTAGGTTTACCATCTCACCCCCTCCCCTTCCCCGGCGAGAATGTGCAACTACCTCGCAAACTACCCGCATTTTTCTCACGAACAAGAGAAACGGCCGAATGTATCTGCTGCTGAGTGTATCTCAAAGAAACCGGCGGATCAGAGACCATTCCCTCATTGTTTTAAAAATGGATCATTAAATGCGGGGAAAGGCAGAGCGAGGGAGACGGAGAGAGATGGGTAAAGGTTAGAGATGTGCGAACTATTCGAATTCGCATCGAATCGCATCTAATGTAATTCGATTCGATTCGAATCCGAATCCGAATCCTTATGACTCGAATCCGAATAATTCGAAAATTTCGAATCGCGAAGATTCGAATACGAAAGCTACCAAACGAGCCAACTGGGCCTGTATGTTTGAACCCTTAACTTATAATTAATAACTTAATAACTTATAAATTACTTTAAATATTTAAATATATAATTTACTTTAAGATGATATTACAATATCAATATTCCCTTTTATATTAAAATTTTCCATCATTATTTGCATGTTTAATAGTCATGTTAAATTTTTTAACGATTCGATTCGATTTTATTCGATTCGATTCGAATTCGAATGAAATTTCCATATATTCGATTCGACATAACAAATTTTTGATTCGCACATCTCTAGTAAAGGCGTTCGTTTGTTAGTATTTTAGAGTTCATCTTCCACGTAGAAATTAGAATGAGAAATAGAAAATTAAAACGTAGAGATAGAGGGGGATAGAATAAGACAAATAAGAGTGACTATATCATCAGTCTAAGGTACATTCTTTAATATTCTGTAAAAATGGAACGAGAAATTGGGACATTAAAACATAAAGGGAGAGAGATGGAGAAAGAAGGAGAAGGGAAAAACGGGTAAAAAGATAAATAAACACGATCAATAACAATTTACTCTGTAAGAACGTAAAAATTTGAATGAACCTGACGAGTCAGAGAATTGGAACGTGAGAGAAGAACGTAGAGCAAAAGTGGAAAAGAAAGGGTAAAGAGGGAATAAATTTCCTGCGTGGCTTTGTTTAAATATTTGTTCCAATCTCCCGTCCTTTGGACAATGATTGATTTGTCAATTAATTACGTGAGTAATTATCTCCATTGTGCGAACCCTTTTATATTTGCTTGATTTCTTGAATGGTTAAACGTCTCAAAGAATGCGACACGAATCTGAAGCTACTCGCGCTCTAAGCGAAAGGGCTGACATTCGAGCATCATTAGCTTCTTCGAGCGAGGTTTTTCATTCCGTCGCGATGAGGACCGCGAATCGCCTTTGACAATACGATCGTGCCTTTCCTTTTCGCCATCAGCAGAGGCATTCGCATGCCTTTCCTCTCCGGCGCATATCCGTCTCTTTTCACGAGTCGATACGTGGAGAAATACGTTATTTTTGACTCGCATTCCACCCCCTCGACGTCGCGCCCCCGCTCTGTCTTGCAGGAAATACCGATGGCCTTGTCGCGAGCTTATTCTCCGACGTGATCCCGTTTGATACGGTAAAGCGTATTTCGCCGTGCGGGAGAAACGTCATATCGCATATTTATCGTATGACATATTACGATAGAACAAGGCACCTCGCGCATCACTGTGGATGCGACGGATATATCTAAGACAGTCGTCCTGCGAAGCGTATTTCTTAGAAATCTGTCGTGACACGGACTGTACGTGTGTATCGAATTGAAATATCATTTAATTGCTCGCGCAAGTGGAAAGAAAGAGAACTCAATTGTGTCGGAAAGTTCAGACACTCGCGCATTGAAACCGACGCTTGTTTCTTGTACCACCTTGAGGGGTTAACGTATCCTCCTTGATTTTAACTTTCAAACTGCATCCTTAAAATTTTTGCGAAATACTGCTTGATATTAAACATTATTTTGCAAAAAGAAGTCAAAATTGTGTGAGCCGTGTAGTTTTAGCAATTTGTACCGTAAAACTTCGTAATTTTAACTTTTAAGCTGAAGCTTTCCTGGCATTTTGATGAAAAATTACTTGATATCACATGTTGTTCTGAAAAGTCGAAATTATTAACCATGTAGCTCTGACAATTTATATTTATTACGAGACCTCATAATTTCAAATAATACTCCATGTGTGAAGTCGAAAAAAATTACGCTTCAAGCCAAATAAATTGATGAATTGGAAAAGCAAACTTTAATCGATGTTCATCAGAATAAGCGATTCTTGAATTCTTGTTCTTTCATAAATTGAGTATTCAAACGTTTTTATATAGAATACTGCTTTTAAATTATTCCATATTGTTACATATTTCATCTCAATTATTGGATTCTTTCTTTGTTGTACAATTAAACTTTTCGATAGCGTTACAATGAGAGAGAACAGTGTCAATTTTTTTTCAGTAATTCACTGAGGAAATTTTGCAATAATCCAAAAGTATCATTTATCCGCTTTATGCAGTTCACCGAATTTCCGCATTCTTATTCGTCGGTCGTTAAGCTCCCATGGATATTCCGTGTAAATTCCACATGAATTTTTGAATAACGTAAGTGCCTAAAGCACGTCGTAAAAGCATCCAAAGGGCAGCCTGTCGCAAACTTCACGACGATCCTTTAGATTTTCGCGTTTTTTCGGCTATTACAATAACAATCTGAAAATATATTTTCTAGGATCTCTCCACCCTTCATAAATGTTATGTCTCCAAACATGCCGATATATGTGTGGGTGCCGTGAGATTTTTATGCGTCGCGACGAGTCGCACGAGGCGTTAGCATGCGTGGAACATGTTCAGACGGGCAATTTAAATGCATGAAGGTGATTGAAGTTACGCCAGGCCTAGTTCGCGACCCTTTAAAAGTAAACGAGTTGAAATACAAGGAGAAGCGTAGTACGATACAATTCACAGCTCGAACGCGACTCCGCTAGTTCGTGGATAAAAAGAAACGAAACGAAGCGAACGACAAGAGGTGTAATACGAAGCTTGAGCTGACGTAACATGCAAAAAGCCTCTTAAACATTTAATCAGACGCGAGGGACGGGTTTGAACCGCGTATCAAGCTGTAACAAGTAAAGGGAATTGTTAATAAGCGGCAATCGCACACGTTCGTGTTACTACGAAATCGTGTACACGATTTCAACTCTTCCATATTAATAATTATAATAATATCAATAATTTATATATTGACATTTATGTAATATTACTGCACAGATTACTTCACGGACATTTTTCATATAATATATCACTCAATATTTTTTCAGTCAAATTTTACAGTCTGAATTTTACTCCGCCAAGTTTCGTGGTCCGTTAAATTTTTAATTCTCACCAAATACAGAGATTGAATTTGCTAATATGATACAATTTTGCCGCGGGCGGCATCAAAGCCGCGCATGAAAAATTCCACCTCGCCCGCTCTCGCAGACTGCTTGTCAGTAATAAATGCATCGCTAAACACGTCTCGACTCGATCGCTTGCCGGCAAACTGCATCTATTAAAGCGCGCATCAGCGAAGTTCACGCTGGTGACCTCGAGGAGGCGAGAATTCGGATCGAGATACTATTGACAGTTCGTCGTCGCGATCCTTCCCGGTCCGTGTCCCGTATCAATGGCGCGCGCTTCTCGATATCGTCCTGTCTCCCCTTACATCGAGTTCCTTTGACGTAAGACAGCGCATCGATATTCCGCTCTGGCGTGGATTCGACGTCAACGGACTTGCCGATCGATCGCCGACCGGCGTGACGACGCCGCTCAGACTTCCTAGAATCGCATCCTGCGCCCAAGGAAGTCGCGAATATATTTATCCCATTCATTCTTTATTTATCCGTCATTTCCGGCCGCGAATGAATGCCGCTCTCGTTTTCGTCTGAGTCTCCGACGTACTCTTTCTCAGAAGTATATTCGTTTATTCGCCGCCGCAAACGCGCGGGCGGCAGGTCCTCCGAGATGCTGTTCCCCTCGTTCGTTCAAACTTCCGGTAAACGACGCACGACGAAACTGACTGAAAAGAGAGTCGGAGCGTACAGAGCTGTACACGGCCGTTCGATCGTCCGACGACGGGCCAACTTTTCGTTCGACGCAGCGCTTTTTGCAAGCCCTACTTCTTTATTCATCGTCTAGAGCTGCGAGGACTCGCAGGCGGCAGGCGGAGTAAAGTTTTCGAATGTTTTTGCTGGCGCGAAATAGCGGCGCAAGTTCGCCGGCTTCGCGACCGACGACTTCCACGACGAATGCCCCTCTTTCCGTCGGATTCGCGGCGTTTAATTCTTTATGGGAGAAATGTCTGGAGTCTATTCTCCCCCCTTTGTCTCTTCTTCTCTCTTCCTCACGCGACGATCTACATGGCTCACGAGAAAATTCGTGACAGAGCCCCATTTGTAATTCTATGAATCGCGTAATGCTTTTGAAGATTTATAGACGTATAGCCGTACGTTTTGCAAGAACAAGGGTTAACGTCTCTCGACGATGGTAATGTCTGGAAATATTACTGCACCAAAGAGAGAAACCGCGGTCTTTTTTATACTAATCGAAACAAAACGAGCTGTAAAAATAAATATATATATATATATATATATATATATGTAGAATTTTTTAAAGGGAGGCTTGAGACTTTTGTAGAAAAATATTAAAAAATGTCACGTCGTACATAAGGTAATTTCTTATCGTTCGTTTGAAACGTGCAAACTTGAATACAAATAATTGTAAATTCAGCGTTGCGCGCGAAAAGCACCGGTGGATGTAGAAGAAATATTTTTGAATTTTTTCCTGTATAGAAATTTTAAGCTCGCTTCTTAAAAATTTGCATATACGTATTTTTGTTTGTAACTTGTTTTGTTGATTACTATAAAAAAGAAATACGGTTCTTGATGCAGTAATATTTTCAAATATTTATCCTTTCAATTTTTAATTACAAGAATTTAAAAAGTTTTGAAATTTACACCAGTAACGCATGTCGTATGTCAACTACATCGATTGGCCAATATTTTTAGTTATTAAAGAATAAAATTTATTCAGAGAAAAAATAAATTTTATTTAAATTTATTAAAAACAAATCTTTCGTTTGACTGGAAGCATGAGGAAGAAAATCTCCTTTTAATTTTTCAAAAAGTCCCGTCCGTTTTGATTCACATAATAGTATTCGATAAATTTTAATTCGATTTTTTGTTTCCGCTTTACCACTTTACGTTTCATCGTCTCGCCATTATATCATTATGCGGGGCTGCTGCGCAATCTCCATTCCGCTCCGCGCCGGTCCATTACCTATTCCCATCACGCTCTGTTTCATATTATATTTTATTTACATGTTTCATCGCGTCGCGAGACGATAATAAAACGCGAGCGAATCGAATGACAGAAACCCGCGGACAACGCGATGGAATTCGCTAACGAATCTGTCGATATACAGGCTTGACTGTCGTCCTTGCCCGCTCTCGTTAACGGGAGGAAAACATTCAGCTTTAACGCGCGGTTTTGCAGAACCCCGATCTCAAAAAGTGTTTGGCGGAGCAGTCGCGTTGTAAAGCGTAACGCATCGCGTTAATTAGTTCTCCGTTATCAGAAGCGCAACCTCGTTATTGCAGCGCCGCTTGTGAAAGTACCTTTCACTTTATTGCGGGATTAAGCGCGACAAAGGAGCGGTTGCGTAATTATTCGCAATTGCCTCAGAATTCCCCCCGGTCTTAATCGTGCCGCTCGCGTTACAAATTGCGCATAGCCCTTAGATTAGTATTGATATGTATTTCCTACAGCGGGATTTCTCGGTTAATAGTCCGGCGAAAATCCTGAGTCTCGATGAAGCTTTAACCATTTACCGGGCCAAAACTCTCGTTAATCTTTCTAATCGTTCCTATTGTCTTTCGATATGGTATTCGATATGGTATACGATGCAACATGACATGTCGAGCTGTGAAAGCGCATTAAACTTCAGTTTGAGTAACTTTGACACTGATTTGACCCAAAACATTAGACTAATCTTTCTAATCGTCCTCATCGTGTTTGGAAGTAATATGATGCGATATAATATATTATGATATGTCGAGATGTCAAGATGACAAACTAGCCGGATAATCAACAGTCGCCAAGCAGAGATCAAATCTTTATAGACACTCTTTGAGTCAAGACTTTTCGTCGAAATAACAGACAAACCGAATAATCAACAGTCATAATGCAAATATATTCAGACACGATGTGAACAATTACAAAGTTTAGCAAGTTTTGGCTTGATGAATGTTAAAAGTTCATTCGAACTTTACGAAAAGTCTGCAAACATCTATCGCATCTCCGCAAAAATGGCCAGTGCCATTGCTTTTGTAAAGAATCGTGCTTTTCAAACGTGTTTGTTATAATTTGTACGCATAAAAGTACTTGTTAAATTTTAATAATAATGACTATTTTGAGACATATATATATATATATATGAACTGTTGAGAAGTTTAGCAACTTTTTAATCGGATAAGTGTTAAGGCTTAATTAAAGTTTAATTGCGATTCGGCTAATCACGTGGTGTCTCAGAAAGTAATTTTGAATTTGGACTCCGAGCGTTCGGGAATCGTATTTTTAATCCCATTTGCACCGAATGTTTCCAAAGACGGGTAAATAATGAGCTTTTGTACTTGGTTCCCGAGATATCGGAATTGCGAAAGTAATTTCGAGTTTTCTTCGTCGACAAAGGACTCGACAGAGGCGGCGACGTATCTTCGCAGATATCTCGCTCGCAGTGTCGACGGGCGCAATGATTCATACGTGTCGCGCGAGTTTTTGGCGGCGGGGATCCACAAAACTCAGAGCCCCCGGGGGAGGAGTCCATTCTTTGCGATATCGCCAGCACCTTAAGCGACGCCATTATCCCCACGACGGATAATTTCAAGATGCGCGCTTTTCTTTCGAACGCGATTTTATCAGGTCTTAAGAAGAACGAAACTGTGCCGCGCGGCGTTCTCGCTCGAGCGATTATTGTATTGAGCGAACCGAAAGCTTCATGGCGCCTAATGAGTTTCTCGATTCGTGAAAATTATCATTTTTTTTTTTAAAGTCGCATGAGAGGCATGACATATTTTTCAACATACCCATCATCTTCTTTATTATTCTTATGAACCTTAATTTTACAAGGACGGAAATTGAAGAAAATTTGATGTACAATTTATTCGATCAGAAAATTTGGTTCGATTTTTTCTAGTAAAATTTAATTATAACATTAATTTTTTATCGTGCTCAATAGCCGAAAATAACATATTTTTCAACAGACAACATTCTTTATTACTTTTGTGAATTTTAATATTTTACAAGGATAAAAGTTAAGGAGGATTTTATCCATGTATCAAAAAATTCGGTTCGATCTTCGATAAAATCAATTTTATAACGTCACATTAATCAGAAAGAAGAAATGAAACGGATTAATTTACGAAATACGTAATCGAGTGATCAAGTAGCCAAGTAATCAGATAATTAAGTAATCAAGTGAAAGCTATCACTGTCTACGATCTTTCGCCCACGTTCCGGCAGCACTCGTGCACGTCCAAGAGGATCGGTTTACTATTGAAGAAGACGGAAAATCGAGCCGAACTTTTCGCGATATATCACGTTCCCAACTGCAACACTCTCAAGCCGCACGGACTGATACACGGACTATCGATCTCTCGTGCTAAAAACCATATTACAGAATTACACGAGAAGCTCTTTCACATGGAACAGAACATTTGCTACTGAGGGAAAAACGACTTCACCCGAAAGAGAAAGAGAGAGAGAGAGAGAGAGAGAGAGAGAGGAAGAGAGAGAGAGAGAGAGAGAGAGATATAGAAGGGGAGGATTTCACAAGAACATCCCTTCAACGAGATCTCACGCGATTTAGCCGCTCACTCTCACGCGTCCTCGCTGAAGAACTCTCGCTCCTCTCGCTCGCGCATGCAACGTACATCATCAACCGCTCGACATCCTTCCTCTCGTGAACGTTATGGTAAAAAGCTGGCAAGAGGAAAAAGAAAGAAGGGCAGAGAGGGAGGAGGTAGAGGGGAAAAGGGGAGAGAGAGAGAGAGAGAGAGAGAGAGAGAGAGACCTGGCGGGCTCTCTTCGCTAACCACCGGCTACTCAGCGACGCAATGTCCTTTTCCTTCGCGGCAAGATGCTGACGGCAGGTGAAACGTAATGTGCCCTCCGTCGGCCGAGGTCGCCCGTGAAAACGCCGCGTATTACGTGGTCAGTGAGATTTTCCCTCGCATGGGAGGCGGGATTTCCCTCGAAGAACTCGACACAAGCTCCTCTCTGTAAGCAGATTCATTTGTTCACGCTTGGGCGCACTCGCGCCTAAATTCGATTCGGCTCCGCTCGCACGTCCCCGTGTTTTGTCGACGTGCGCAAAGATTCCGGATACGCGTAGCCGTAAGTTGATAAATTTTATCGTCGTGTGATTGACGAAGGTTCGCTGGGCGGAGAATCCATCTTCAGCGTCTTAGGTACCGTTAGTGCCGGCTGGAGACAGATGGCGAGGAAAGGTGTTGAATAATTTTCGCTTTGAAAATTCCGCTTCCGCGTTACTCGGTTATCGCGGCGAAATTTTCTATACGATTTTTGGGATCGTTTTCTGGCAAGAAGGTCGCGAAGACCAAGATTGTCTCTATCGTCTGCGTCGTAAATCGGTCGCAACAGTCCGTTGCCCGAAGAACTTAAACGCTTGAATTCTGGAAAGTTCGCAAAGAAACAAATTAAACGTAGATAAAGAACGTCGAAATAACTGGCTGTTAAATAATTCCGAAACAAATCCTCTTTCGGAGCTCGATACGGTGAAAGCGGCAGCGAGTATAAACGCTTGTAGCTTGAAAAAGCAACAATAGTTTGTAATGTTTACACTCCTCCGCCGGTTCTTCAGGATCGACGGAATTTGCATGGCCGATGCAGAAGCAGAATCCAGTTCGATTTCATTTTCTATAAAAAGAAAATTGTGGAAGATATGCAATAAGAGATGAAAAGATTCGACTGCACGCAAGAGACACTTTGTGCGTTTGGTTTGAATTTTTATACTAATCTATTCATCTTACGAGATTGCTTATGTATTCATATTGATTTAATTGCCTGCCTTCGAGACAACGAGACGCAACTCGTATTTCACAGGTTAGATTTCCATAGTTGCAAATTGTTTCAGTCTCTCCGATTGGAGCGACCAATCTTCGATTAATCACACATTCGTGAAGCGTCGTTAGTAGCTTGTCGTTCAAATCGATATTTCTCGCACGAAGTAAGTAAACAAATCGGCGAGTAATCGCAGATTCATGAAGCCATGATTATTGATGGCATAATGACGGACTATGAATATGGAGCTTTCGGTCTTTCGGTAAATGATTTTCGGATTCCGGCTGCTCGGGACGGGAGCTTCCGGCAGGAATTCGGCGACGACGTATCGTCGTGAGGACCGCCGCCCCCTCGCGGCGTCTTTTTCCGTGCCGTCCTTTTCTTTCCTCTACTTTTCTCTCCTTTTTCCTCCGAGTGCGCTCGCGTGTGCAAATTACCGCTCGGCGTTCTTACGCAAATCGATCGATGCTAGCGAGTATTGGTCGAGTATTTCGACGTGGTCGTGGTTTGCGGATCACGTGTCCAGCGGCAATGATCAAAAGATCCATTAGGGCGGCACGGGTCACCCTGATTACGATAGCGGACATCACGCTCGCAGCTTGATCGGCGCGGAAACCGCGGGTAGACAATTTGCTTTGTGGCGTACGAGAAACTCTTCGCCGTGGCAATTTCACTGTGGCGCACGTTCGTCGCAATTATCAGTCGTCGGCCGGCCGTACGGGCGAATTCGCTCGCGCGTTTCATGACGCATCACAAAAGTCCCGCGTTTTGTAAACTTTGATACGGCCGCTATCGCGGTGCGTGTCATCGTGGAGTTTGAGCAACGAAAGATCCGCGGAAACGCGCCTGCGATCTCTGCGGCGGGAAGGTCGCGAAACAGAATCGAGACTGCTTATCCAAGTATCTGAATGTTTTATGATTTGTACAGTTTAATCTTTACAACAGCATTACAACACTAAATAGATATCTCGATTTTCTGTTTCTTTTCCAACTGTGGTTTCCAACTGTGGTTTTTCTTTTAATCGTACCTCTCATTGCTATCCTTTTTGTCCTTCGTGCTTTGTAATTTCTTCCTATGTACATGTTTTCTGTGAATTTTTCGCGAAATCGAAGAAGCTCGTTTGGAAAATCAAGAAGTAATGTGAAGTTAATAGAATAAAATAATTACAGCGAAAGAAAGAGTGGCCTCGGCTCTCTGCGCTTTCTTCCTACTTCGTCTCTGCGATTATCAGTCGCGCCGATGTTCCGGGTCGCGGAAATCGCGAACATTAAACGATTTAATTAATATTCGCAGTTAATTAATATCGAGCTAATAATATCACGAGGGACGATTGAAATATGTATTAATTGCGCAAGTTTGTCTTATTGATATTATTTTTACACTTGAACAAATATTACTAATATGTATATCTTTTTTATTGCGCGCATGATTCCCACGTGTAAAACTTCCATTTCTATAAACAATATTTCAACATTTACACACAGACATACACAGAGACATAAAGCTGCGTTGGGAAACTTCGAAATGCCGTGGTATTACATTCTTCCGATGCCGGACGATTCGCATATTCGGAATTTTTTTGAATTTTTATCGCGTACTCTTCGAAAAAATTCACCGAGCGGGCGAAAGTGGTAGGTACCAGCTATAAATAACGATCCTTTTCTCCACTCGTCTGCCATGTGTTTCATATATTTTTCCGGGACTTTTGCATTTCAGACTTCGCACTTCTCCTGCACTTTCTATTTTTTATTTCCTCCCCGTGCTCCCAGCACCACACCAAGCTGAGTGATTCCGGCCTTTGAATTCTCCACAGCTTGGCGGTGCCGCGAAAGAGAGAGAGAAAGACAAGTGGGAGGGGGTTAATGCAAGGCTCGAGATTTCTTCTTTGTGCATCGCGGTGACGCGGTTCGAGCGTTAAACTTTAATTTAAACTATCATTGAAACTCAACCTGACTACTCGCACGTTTAATGTAATTTAATACCATCTTTACGGGATCGCTACCATGCCACAAATTCTTCTCAAACGAGACGGACAAAGAACATTGGAATCTACCGACGACTAACGCGACCTATTTTTACCGGAGCGGTCCAAGTGACAGGTTTTTGAAACAAAAACCGTTGGGCAAAGGCAAAAATTTTTATTAATTTTTTTTTAGTTTTATGTAACATCTGTTAAAAAGAAATGTAAAATTAAAATCCCAATAGAATGCATTGTTATATTGACGCGAATAATTTTTTTCAGGAATTACAAACCGATCGCTTTGATCGTCTTGCTATTTTTAACATTGAAGACGTTTATTTTAGATTACAGAAATCCACTGTTGACGAATTGATCATTGAATTCTCCCCCCCACTTCCTCTTATTTATTTAACTTGTATGAAAAACACACCGCATTTCAGTAGAAAGACGAAATGCACAATTCTTTTATGACAAAACTTCTCTGTACTCTTCCCTTTTTCATAACGTTTCTGAGAGAGAGTGAGAGAGAGAGAGAGAGAGAGAGGGAGAGAGAGAGAGAGGGAGAGAGGGAGAGAGGGAGAGAGAGAGAGAGAGGGAGAGAGAGAGAGAGAGAGAGAGAGAGAGAGAACTTTGTTGTAGAACATTAATGATCATATCCATTTTTTTCTGTCTTGAATATTTCCCGCACGAGAGCATGCGGATAAACTGAATCGAATGCAGCAGTGATTGTTACGATCTTACGCGACAATGTACTCCACGTGATGGATGGCCCACTCGAGTGGATCAGTCCACCTACGGTCACGGGTTGTCGCTCCTTTCTAATTACCGAGCGCACCTGAATTCGCGCGACCTCGGACAAATCCGGCATTGCGGTCGTGGCGCATTGCTCCGAGCAGCGTCGAGAGAACCACCGTGTGCCATTCGTGCACGGAATGGAAATTACCGTGATACCTACATGCTAGACGCCTATGTGTGCGCGTGTGTTAGCCCTTCGCGTTGCGAATGCGGCGGATAGCGATGCATGGTACACACCGGTCGTGTTTACGGTCGTTCTGCGCCGCCAAACGCGCGTCGGCGACGAGTGCGGAACGAGACTGCGAACAACCGAGCGAGCGAGCGAGCGCGAAGAGGCTGAGCGAGAGGCGCGACGCGGCGCGCAGCGCGTTGTTACAATTTCACCTGCCACCTGCGGAACAACGAAGGACGCGCGCGAGCGAGGAAGTCGCTATGACAACTTCCGGATATGACGCGCGTTTGGACTGTGGACGCCGGCGCCGGGTGTGCAGAAAAGTCGAGTCCCGAATCGCGCGAGCTTGCAAGCGCGACGGCAAGTGCGTCTCTTCTTGTCCCTCCCTTTCTCTGCATTTCCGCGATACTCCGTAAGCACTCCGTAAACATAACGGGCTTATTTCCCACGGTGAAACTTTCATCTGTACGAATATGTTTTCATCGGCTAATTAAACTTTTTTCTTTTGTTTTTTTTTTTTTCAATTAACTGTTATTAGGGTCATTCAGTCGAATTTGCAGAATCTTTCGGCACTTGTGGTTAACACGTCATTCTGTTGGCAGCGTACGATTTTGCGGCGAAATGTGTCATTTCGATGAGACGTTTATTTAGCGTGATAGCATTTTCGTTAAGTTTATCACCGTGATTAACGATTAGCGCTGTGTTAACGAGATATCCCCGATTACACACAATCGCAATCGTAGTCGAAACGTTTGAGGGATGTTATTCTAAGGCGAAATCTTGCCTCTAGATTAATCCTAAAAATCCCGCTAAACTTGAAGAAACGGAGCGTGAGAAAGGAGTGGAAAGAGTCTCGAGACATAAAGACTATATAGGCTTTTGTTTCTTTGAAGCTACCAAGAAAGTGACTACTTATTGCCGCTTTCTTCACGTTGATGCTTAAAGGAAGACTTCTTTCAGAATTATTTAATCTTTGATTACTTCACTATTCTACCTACATTTCTTTCTCGTATTTATTCTCACTTTTAATTTTGGCAATAAATGTATCAATTATGCGACGCATTTAGCTGTGAAGTGTGTGAAAAATAAGCTATCGAATAATCTGTGAGCAACAAATAAAATTGATAATTGCGTGTCTCTAATAATTGAGAAATTCTCAACATCAAACAATAATAATGAAAAAATTATGAATAAAAATAATTCTGTCTATTTACCACACATTAATTATTTAATATTTACTCATCTTTTATACTCCATCTGCAATTCAGTAAATTACATAAATAATTCATTGCTCGTCGAGAATGAAGCTTATTAAGAATGAAGATTAAATGCAGGTGGAGTATTACAATAATCGAATATTAAATGATTTGAAACATAAATTCATATCTTTTTAAGCTTCGACATACAGAAAACGCTAGTAATTAAATCAAATCGATGTCTTGCACGATGCTCGAATGCACATCTCGGAATTGTTCATCGATCCTTCGAGTTCGACGGAGTTCGCAAAATTAATGTGAAACCGAAATTTCGAACTCGTGTTTTCGATTTCGCCGGATTGATTGAAATGCCGTCGACGACGATGTGTTTTCCGATCTTGTGAGCGACTAATATTTCAAAGATCAATCCTTATGCGCTTATGTTGTTTTTCTGACGGTCGGTCGTCGTGTCGTCGCCAAACTTCCACGCTCGTCGACTTAGTTTCTCTGTTATTTGTTGTCGTTTGTTGCTGAAAAAAAAAAACTCGACTGGTACGGCGCGTGCCGAACGGTGTCCCCGAAACTTTCCGAGCGTGCTCCAACGCTCGCAGATCGTCCGCCGTTCGCGAGTAATTAATTAAGTTAACCTTTTGTCATTGAGAAAGCGATTTATGTGATTCATTTCTTGTGCGTGCCGACTAGTTCTTACTTTCGTGATGTTTTTAATCACTATCTAATTATTAATCTAACAATGTTTCACGATTACAAGTTAAATTTCTGTTTGAGAAACGGTAAAGCATATTCGCGTACTCACTTCGCTTCTCCCGATTGTTCTCACTGTCAAATAACGCAATCACTAATCATTTTCCAATAATTAATAATCACACAATGATATGTGTCCATATATCCAGAGTCTATTGTCTCCCGATATTTTATGCAAAAAATTACTAATTAATTTAATGATCACACACGTCGGTACGAATGTGGCTATGACGTCGAAAGGAGACCCGCCCGGGCGATTCATACGATTTGCGTGTCGTACAAGAAAGAGAGCGAGGATTTATGATAATAATAGATTACATCCGTCGTTTAGAACGCGCATTCGAACTGACGGACGCGAACAGGGAACCCCGCGAGTGCCCTAATAGGAAACCCACTCGGTCTCGGTGAAAGAAAGAGAAATCGATGAAGCGGCGGCGCGAGCGGCCGCCGCCGCGCGCGCGAATCGAGACGAAGCCGAGGGAGAGGGAGAAAAAGAGAGAAAGATCAGTTCATTTATTAAAATATTCCACGCAAAAATCTCGGCCACGAATATTCAAATGAAACAGCTACTTTTAAATAATCGCGGCATATCAGATTATTCTACACGTAATCGATGCAAATGTAATCGCGAGCCGCGATCGTCATCGCCGTCGCTGGTGGCGCCGCAGCTCAACCAGCTTGAATTTCTCGAATATTTCTGTGACGTGCCGGCGTTTAAATTGGCATGCAATTACCATGACTAGTACCGTTTTGCGGATCTTAAATACGAATCCGCCCGCAATAAATCAGCATAATTGGCAGGAAATCAGCGATTATAAACAATCATTGGCGGAATACAACGGAATATGCGAGATTTCGCCGGATCTTCTCTCTCTCTCTCTCTCTTTCTCTTTTTTTCCTGCGATATCCTCTCGCGAGTAGAATCTTGTACAAGGAAGGATAAAACGATAAACTCTACGGGTTGTTTTCCTTTAACATAGATTTATCATATTATTTTTTGCAGCCTACTAGATGATTTTTTAAAGACCGATTGCATTAGTGGGAAAATATTAAATGATTACATCTTTAGAAAGTAGTATAAAACTTGTTTAGCAGTCGCGCGGATTAGCTGCACCTGTATCACCATCAAGCAGCTTTTGAATACAAGATAATTTGGGGAAAAAGATCGAAGTATCTATTTGTAAAAACGCACGGAAAATGCTTACGTTTCCACATTCTCCAATTCTTTTTCTGAATTATACTAGGAGGAGGAGGAGGAGAGTACACCTCGAAACTAAGGTTCTTTATCTTTATCCTTCATCTTTATCCCTCACCCTTTCGCTCTTTCTTTCTCCCGTTTTTCTTCTTCTTCTTTTTCTCGTCAAATATTTTTCCTTGTCGATATTCCTTTCCTATTTCCAGTTTCTCGATGTTCGACTTGTACCCGGGGAAATTTTCAGAAAAATGTCCGACAGTATTTTCCACCTCTGGAAGAATCCAACTCGCTCGTGTATACGGAATAATTTGCGAAAAGATGAATAAAAAGGATCTAAGGAATATCCATGAAAGTGGGTGAAAAATGCTTATTCATGTTCCTGAGTTTCGTGACCTTCTTTTCAGATCATATTGTATCGATGGAGGATGCACATCGAAGACGAGATTCTTCATCTCATATTCATTTTCCTCCTCCTTTTCGTCTTCTTCTCCTTTCTTTCTTTTCATCTTCTTCTTTTACGAACATTTATCCTTATCGCTTTTTCTTTCTCACTTCTGCTTTCTCCAATATTTCACTTTGGTTCTCGCCGCAAGGAAACTTTCGGAAAAATGATATCTCTCATCGCTAAATTCAAACTAGCAGAGCCTTCTTGCTCGATATACGAGACGATTAAATAAAAAGAAAAAATTATCGAAGAATGTAGGAACATTTATGGAAGTAAAGAGAAATGCTTGTTTATACGTTTGGATTTCTTAGTCTTCTGTTTTGAATTATGCTACTATATCGAAGGAGAGTGCACTTTGAAGCCGAAATTCATCTCACCTTCCTTTTTCTCCTCTTCTTATCCTGCTTCTTTCACGAATATTCACCCTTTTCTTTTTATTTCACATTTTTCCAATACTCCATTCTGGCTCCCATCCTGGGAAAACTTTCAAAAAAATATCCAATGGCATTTCACGCTGCCAAGTCCGAGCTGTCGGAACTCCGTTGTTCGGGTATACATAATAAACAGTTACCGCGAAAAATCCAGAAACATTGATGATTTTGTTGTTCCTGAATTTCTCAACTTTTTCTTTTTTAATCGTATCATATCGAAAGAGGGCGCATTTCGAAACTAAGGCTTTCCATCTTACCACCTTCTTCTTTCTCTTCCTCTCTTCATCTTTATTTTTCTTCTGCTTCCACGCGAATATTCACCTCTACCGTTCCTCCTCTCCTACCTTCCACTTTCCCAACATTCCACTTCGGCTTCCAGCCTCGACGGGAACTCTCGAAAAAATGTCTGATAGTATTTCACCTGCCAAGTCCAAACTGTCGAAGCCACCTTGTGCTCGTGTACACGAGATAAATCGAACAAAATTATCACAGAGTTTGGGAACATTCACGGAGGTAAGCGAGCGATGCTTGTTCACGTTCCTGCTTTTCTTAGTCTTCTTTTTTGGATCATTCCGTATCAAAAGCGGGTGCACTTCTCGAGGCCGAAATTCTTCATCTCATCTTCGTTCATTTCGCTCCTTCCTCCCCTTCTTTTTCTTCTCCTTTCACGAATATTCACCCCTATCCTTCTCCCGCTTTTTCAGTATTCCATTTCAGCTTCCACCCCAGGGGAACGTTAAAAAAAAATGTCCGATGGTATTTCACGACGCCAAGTCGAAACTATCGGAGTCCCCTCTCGCTCTCGGTTATTGATAGCGGAAGGATCGTGAGAGCCCGAGAAGCGGAAACAAGTCTCTCGGCATCGATTTCCCTCTACTTTACTCGCGATAAGTACTTTTTTCCATTATATTGCCCGAGACCCTCTTCCGAGAGCGCACTCGCGCGAGCGCGAGTGTTTCTTTTTTACGCGACCCCAGGCTTTTGTGTCCCGTTTTGATCTTCGCGTCGAAACGCCTACGGTCCATTGTACGAGTACCTCCCCTTCAGCGTGATCGAAAATCGACGCATAATAACGCTCAGGCGCTTGTCCGTTAAAACGATACGCCCTTTTCCTCTAGACTCCCTCTTGTCCCGCAGCTACAATCCTGATTCTTCCAAAACTTCCGAACCTCATTTAACCGAGCCCTCTCAACCTGGTTTCTCCTTTTCTTTTCTTTCGCATGCGTTTCTGCGGAAAGTCACGATTAAATTATATTCTTCTCCTCGGAGGACAAAATTAATTCCAAATAAAATCACAAAGGATCTTTGAGTGCCGCGCACTGATAACGTAGTGATGGAATTAATTTCCTCTAATAATTTCTTGATGCGTCGCTTCTGCGAATTAACTAATTCAAACACTCACGAGCGAGGGCGGTGGGACGATAACTCAGGCGATATATCTCAATAATATTAGTAACTAAATAAAGCGATACACCGCGGAGGAATCACACAAGTCGG
Organism: Harpegnathos saltator; assembly: GCF_003227715.2. Classification (NCBI taxonomy): domain Eukaryota; kingdom Metazoa; phylum Arthropoda; class Insecta; order Hymenoptera; family Formicidae; genus Harpegnathos; species Harpegnathos saltator. Next base: position 462,266 of record NW_020230261.1, read on the forward strand.
TGCAATTTAACAAACCGCTGGCGTGAAAATGCGTTAACTCTCACGGCAAATACTAATAATAAAGATAATATACGAGATGGGGTGTGAAAAAAGGTGAGGCGAGAGCGTCGGAATATCGGGCAGAGAAGTCACGTACTACTACAATTACACTGCTAATTGCGTTCTACATCCTCCCCAAAACCGGATGAGATATTTCTGTCTTCTCGGATTGCACGATCAAGGCCGTCCAGAATAGACTTTACGAGTCCGGTGGATCCCGCTCGTGTTCCTTAACGAATTGACGGTAAATAATGGCTCCGTGATAAGACGCGGCCAGGCAGCATCCATTATTCAGCACCACGCGCGCGCGCGCGCACACACACACACACACACACACACACATTCTCTCTTTCTCTCTCTTTCTTTCTTCAGCGATCCGACAAATTTCGTGTTGATCCGAAAGTAGCATGAAACGAACGCATCGACTGCCAAGGTAGCGACCTGGCCGGAATTTCAACGAGCGATCTCGTTACTCGGTTCCCGAACTTCGACAGCTGACGCTTTCAGAGACCGATAGATGATGCACCGTCGTCGTCGCCGTTGTCGTCGCCGTCTTCGTCGTTCTAGCCGTCGTCGCCGTCGCCTCCGGGTCAAGGCTACGGATCGACGCGTTAATAATCCGTTCGACCTACTCGGGTTAAATGAAGAGTTCGAACGTAAGAATTGGCGAGATTGCTGGCGGATTAAAATCAAACGAAGTTGCAGAAGGAGAATGATACGACGAGCGGGTCATTGAGACGAGAAGGAGGGCGGTGAATTTAACAGGACGGTTGATAGACTGACGGCGCTCGTAAATATTGTACATTATCTTCCTTGTCGTACTCGCCGAGGTAAATTTAATGGAAAATATTTGGCCGCTGAGAGAGAGAGAGAGAGAGAGAGAGAGGAAGGGAGAGAGAGAAAAAATATCTCGACGCACTTTACGTTTGTTCATGGGGCTTCCTCGCGTATGCGACATTTTTACAGCATGTCGCGCGGTTTCTCGCGCTCGTCTCTCACGTAGAGGGTTTTGAATGTACGGGGTGATTCTCTCGAGATCGATTTTCACGCAAACAAATAATACATTTATGGCGCTGCTGCGCTGTAAAAAATGTAATAGTTCGGAGGAGACAATATTCGGAACAAAGGGTAAATCTTCTTGCAAACGTCTCCTTGTGTTTATTCATGTATTTCTTCGTATCTCTTGCGACCTTTCTCTCTTGTAAAATATTTTGTAACCAAATGTATAAATAACACATTTATGGTGCTTGTATGTTGTAAAAAATTAATAACTTGAAGGGGAAAATATTCCGACCGAGTCGTAAATCTTCTCGCAAACGTCTTTTTTTGCCCTTTCACGCGTCTCTCTCTCCTCGTCCTTCAACTCTTCCGCGTATAAAAAATATTGCATAACAAAATTTACCCAAAAAAGGTCCAGGGAGAGTTTAGTTAGTAGAGCGATAAAATGCAAATTATATTCTGGAAAATATAAAATGTTTGCAACTTGACAAGATCGAAACGTCTAGTTACATTTTGCGCTTTACTGATTCAACCGTGTTTAGATCCTTATCAGCCTTTTTTTTTTATTCAGATATCTAAAGCCTATATTTTATTACTGTCATTATTTGAAACTTGTTTCACGTGAGACTTTTCGATCTGTGCCTAAAACTAAACTCGAGTTTTTCAGTTGAATCGTTGTGATGAATATAATATTGCATATATCTTACAATTGAATTGGAAATTTCAAATTTAATTCTATACCAAACCTGATCAATTCATTAGACAAGTTTCAAATAACACGTATAAATACGAGCTGTGGAGTTTCACATTTTCAATTTTGTCTCGCGGTCCAATATTATAATGGAATCTACTTTATACATAAAAACGATTATACTCTTAAAAAGAATAATATGTGAAAATAATACGTATAAAATTTAAATCAAATTTATCTATTTAGAAATAATGCTAAACCGCTTTGCAGAAGATTTCATTTGTAAAAAATCACATTCTTTCTTTAAATATCATTTATTATTAATTATCGTTTGTTACATTCGTCATTTATTATATTTAGCGTGATCGTACTTGCAGAGATTTTAATGCAATTATATTATCTCTGTGTATATTAAAAAAAAAATCATCACTAAAAAGATCATGCAAAATTATCGCACGGAAGCTCTCCTCATCCGTAACAAATTTGACATTGAAACGCCAGTCTTCCGCCCGTTTCTGTTTTCAAGTCAAATACGACGTTCTCGCGGCTGAAGAAGCATCCTTTGTAGCTTCATACGGCGACAGCCATTTCTGCTAAAGGCGCGCGACACGCGTTTTATCATGTTATCGGCGATAGCTAAAATGCCATTTTCTACGTGCCTGCATCTTGATAAAGCCGGTAACGGCGACGGCGGCAACAGCACGACACACGAGCGACAACATGCGATCTCTCGCCTCGCCCTCCTCGCAAAATGATTTCCACGAAAGATCGTGACGGAGTGATGGCCGACGCGGCTTAAAGCCGGCAAAGCGGTAATTTCGCCTCTAGCAAAACATCGTCTTCCCGTTCGTGATCGCGCTCATGTCACCCGGCTTAACTCCGAGTTAACCGCGAAAGAGAGAAAAGAGACGGCGGACCTCGCGCCGCGCACGGGTTACGAATTAAACTGCGACGCGGGTAGTTTCCTCGTTGCGTCCCCTTGGATTTTTATTCGATACAAAATTTTTGTTCCACGCAAAAAATTATTATTACATTTCTCCTGCGCTAATCCTTGTGCTTGTAATCCCCTTACATTCTATTTTGATATATTATTATTATATCTCTTCATTTCCATCTTCTTCTTTAATTTACTTTGTTTCACTCTTTGATCTGTTTATATTATATCTTTTATATTATTTTACATTTTTACGTATTTTATTGTATGATCCTCACGTATCTGCATTTTTGCGTTATTATCATCGTATAATTATTATTATTAATGAATTAATTTCGACGATTTTACGAGTGTCATTCTTAGACACATCAACGGTAATATTACCTGCGCGCAATCCTCGCTTTATGGATGAAATTTACAACACCGTTATAACGGTTATGCCGAACATTTAGCGAGAGAGAAACCATTCGATACGTTTAATTAATTATATTAATATGGAATAATATCGAGTAATGTTCACATGAGGAAAGTACTAAGCGATGAGTCAAATTTTCGTGTGTGTATCCTCAAAATGTCCCAGAAATTTTATCCGCGCGATTCTACACCCCACCGAAAGAGGAAACGACGAGCGAAGCTCCGTTCGTTAACTATTGAGAAAAATCTGTCCAAGCTGTGTAAGAGCGCTTAATTCTTTCCGGGAAGAAAGAAAAGACCCGACTTCTCCCCGTTTTCCGGCCGTTGTCAAGAGTGCTTTCAAGAGCGCACCTGTCAGCGATTTATTCGTCTTAAATCCAAACATTCCGCCGTTCCGAGCTTCAACGTGCGCGCGCGTAATCGACGATCGACGTCGTCGCGGATTGAAGGCGGAAATGTTAGGATTTACGATATGAACGGAAGATACTTCCATCTCCTCTACTTTCTCCGCGTCGTGAGAGGCTGTTCCGTCGCACGAATGGATGGATGACCTCATAAAATCGCTTCTCATAAAAAGCCGATGTCAGATTCCGTGCGACTTTACATCTCTACGCGCCTCCGTTGATCTCTCGTTGCCTGGGTTTAACGAGGGGAATGTTCGCGCGAGGGGAGATATTAACGTTCCTCCGTCGACACGGTCGAGCGGTCTATCTTCACGAGTTCTATTGTAAGAAAATAAATTCTGCTAAGGAGAGGCGGTCGAAGTGCTGTAACTTGGAAAACTGGAACTTATTAGAAAGTAAATTGGAAATTGGAAATTGAAGAAATGAGAAATTATGAAGAAATGAATATTTAAATGAACGTTTAATCCGATTGAGTAAACGAGACGTTTAGAGCCAACTCGTTGTAAAATCATTTTATTGGTAATAAAAATATGTTAACGAAGCGTTTTTATGGCCAATAAAATTATTTTATGCCTCTAGTATCGCGAACCCCTTTTAAGAATCCCCGTTATTGAATACATTTACATTCCCCATCAAGCCCTCTTCAGAAACATTTTAATACTTAAATATCACTAAATATTTCTAAATATCGGACACTATTCAATGATTATTTAATTACGTCTTATTTATAGGCGCCGCTATAATTCTTTCTTCCTACCGCTTTAAATTTTCCGGACACTCCTTTATAAACGCACGATATATCTCGTAACAGTTGGCCGTTATAGCTCTAAGAAATTATTAGAAAATAAATGAAAAATTGGAAATTATTAAGAGAAATTATTATACAATTAGAAGGCAAATATGAATCGAAATGACGAATGGCATCGAGAAATTCAAAGTTAAATAAATAAAAGGATATCTTAAATAAATAAAAGGATATCTAAATAAATAAAAGGATATCTAAATCGATGTAACATTAAACTTCACGGTTATTTAATAATATTAAAGTTATTAATTTTGCAGTAAAATAATTTCACCAGTGAGAAAGCGGGTTAACAAAACATTTCTACCCAAATAACATTTTTCACGCTTTTTTAATTACAACATTCGCTTTAATGGTGTCTGTTATTGAAATTGTTTTTCATGAAATTATTTTTTACAAAAATCTCTTGAAAAGCTCTTTGAACGCATCATAATTTTAATATAAATAGCATGTATAAATATAATAATTTTATATTTATATACGCTATTGCGATTCTTTCTTTCGCTCGACATTTGACTCGTGATTTCGTTGACATTTTATATATTCGCATATACGCGCACGATAAATCTCGTAACGTTTCGCAGCCGCAGTCACAGTCGCAGTCGCAGTCTCGGCACTATCAGCGTCGCAGAATTTTCGGATAAAGAGAATAATGATTCCCGACGGAACATCTCGTCGAAAGTACACGTGAGGCGACGGGAGAAAGAATGTTCGCCATTACACGACGTCTAACTCGATGATATCCCGTCGTCGCCTTCCATAAAGAAGCTGCATCATTAATTTCAATTTGGCCGCGCGAGACTAAGCTAAGGATCCGTGAAGTAAGAGAAAAAGGAGAGAAAAATGCTCCTCGCCTGGGCACAATTTTCCATAATTGAAGAGCGCATCGCACATTTTTATTTCGCCATATTTCATCGGAGCGTCGTATTTCACGCGCTTTCATTTGATTCACGTTAGGCTTTCGAATATTATCTAGCTGTATTCGCGATGAAGCTGAGATATTTAATTATGTGTACGTTGAGATATTTGCTTGTTAATTAACGTTGTTCATTCTCGTTGTTACTTTGATCATTGCCAAATAACTCGCGTAGAGTTTCTTTGCCCTTGTCCTGAGGTGTGTCTTTGTTGAATAATAAATATAATTATATTACATATAATTATATTTAATTATATCTCGTTGTATTCATATATTCTTATATTATATTTTTACATTTAGAAATGATAAATTTTATTCTACGTGCGATTATCTGCTTAAAATGTATATTTCCAAGCACGCGTGATCTCAATAATTAGTTCACTTCTGCAGAGATCTTCCCGCGCGGAAGTTCCGTCGCGATGGCGGAAATACACATCGCCAGCGAAATAGACGGCAAATTCCGTGCGGGTCGTCGGCGGAACTATTAACTCAGCGAACGGTTTCGGTTTGTTTAAATGCGCCGGGATTTTCAGAATATCGCTCGTTCGTTTAAATACGCCGACTTTCGCCGAAAAGACTCTACCATTTGTGCAGAATCTGAGGCGTTCCTCGAGCTCGCATGATAATTATTGTAAACATATGTAACAATATGTAAACATATAATTAAGGCATACTTGCCCACTCTGTTTGGCCCAATTAATCGACTTATATGTGTATTTCGCCAAGTTCTAATTGCGCATCGGCCGATGGGTGTACGTGCATCGATTACTCTTAGGCGAACATACACACACACACACACACACACACTCTCTCCTATCCTCGATACCGTGAGAGAGGGTTAAAAGTACGTGAGAGGGCACCGGAAACACTCTATCTTGCGGAGCGCATTATCCGTGCGCTCACTTGTTAATTAAAACTTAACAGGATGCTACAGCGCATAACGCCGTACTGCATCTTCGTATTATGCGGCTCTACGTAATGGCGCACTTAACCTGAAATAGATTTACTCGATAGCAGGCATCGAGTGCGGTGTTTACGCCCCTCCCATTTATCACAGCAACTGATATATCTCCGAAGAAAGGGACAAACGTAATACACCTATTCCTCATTTCTTCCTCGCAAGCCGTCTTGGGGGAGCGAAATTTTCGATCGTGCCGTTTCTCCCTCACTTTTGAGTTTCTCGAACTCTGCGCTACCGTATTTCGCGGTGTCCTCTCGCTGGATAGCTCTTAATCTAATTAATTTGATTTATGTGTTTATTTGTTCGTCGAGACGCAGATGTCCCTTAGCGATAACGCGAATAGATGTTACGAGAGGCCGCGGAATATGTTATGAAATATACATATAACCAGCAGTAGTGGCGGTAGAATTATTAAATGGTAATAACAATACAAACGCAATCATATCAGAGGAAATATGTGTGTGCACGTATTCCTAATTTTTGAGGTGTATTTTTTAATATATATTTGGAATATATTTTATTTTTATTATTATATTTTATTCAAATACATTTTATTTTCGTCAGATTGTTAACGTTGTCATGTTGTTAACGTTGTCGTTTTCCATCGCTTTCGAGTTTTCTTGTTTGTACTTTTAGATTTCGCGATTATTCCTTTTTGTTAGATATTATTCACTCAGTTAATTAGCTTTATTCATCTGTTTGTTTACCGACGAGAGGAGTACTTTGACGATAACACGAGTAGAAATTGTAGGAGGAGGATCAAACACGAGTTACGGAACATCATCGGTCACTAACAATAACAGAATAATTATATGGCTGTAGTAATAACGAATGCGCTAATTGAATATATCTGACGGAAGATGTACATATAATTTTTTAGATACATTTTAGGCATGTTAAACTGTCAACCTCGATACTTTCTCTTATTTCTGAAGTATCCTATACCCACTTTGAGACTTCATCGTACACTTCCGCTGAACAACTGTCAATTTGATTAATTCGATTTATACGTTTGTTTATTTAAGAACAAGAGGAGCTCTTTGACGATGACGCGAGTGGAAGTTACGAGAGGATCAAACGTGAGTTATGAAGCTACCATAAATAGCGATGATTGAATTAACAAGTGATAATAGTAACAACAAACAGAACGAGAATGTTGCATTTTCCGAATGGAAATGGGTCAGACGTCACTCGAGTCGAATAACGGGCTTGAAGTAGAAATCCTCGAGAGTGATCGTTTGTCCAAATTTCTCGAGCTCTTTTTGGCGAAGAAAAAGGAAAAAGAAAGAAAGCATCAGGAAAAGAGAGAGAGAGAGAGAGAGAGAGAGAGAGAGAGAGAGAGAGAAGAGAAAAATTCGAGAAAACTTCCCGGTTCGACATATGCGAAACGGATATGCCAGGCACGAGTGTTGACATATAGGCGCGATCAATTTCCGCTGGTGGTTTTTTCATCGTTTCGCCGGCGAGGTGGGCAGCTAAAAAAGGGGGGCTACTGCCTGATTTAATTGCTGTCGATAAATCATCCCGCGCTGCTGCGTGTTGCGACTGACTCGCAGCCCGGACGGAAAAACGAGAGTTAAAAGGAAAGGAGGAAAAAGAGGGGGGAGGGGAAAGGGGTTATGAACACAATAACTTCTTTTAATTTCTTCTTAGACACCGTGATCGTGTTTCGTCATTTCTCGAGAGGGATGTGCGAGAGAGAGAGAGAGAGAGAGAGAGAGAGAGAGAGAGAGAGAGAGAAGGAGAGAAGGAACAGAGCGGGGGAACGAGGAAAGCTAAGCGAAGGAAGCCCAACGCGAGCGAGCGAGCGAGTGAACAGACGTAATTGAATTTCTCCGATCCTCCGCGTCTTCGGTTTGCCTCCGACTCCCATTTTAAAATTCCGCGGAAATGTACAGGCTGCACTTCCAGCTCGAACGATCAAATTGCGCCAATACGGCCCGCGAATGGAAATAAACAAAAAAGGGAGAGAACGGGAAAAAAAGAAGCCAAACGGGGAGGGATAGGAGAACGTTACGGAGCTCAAAAAGATGCATTATTAAAGAGTCTCAATGAAAATACGCGAGCGACTTTGCGTAATTTCCTCCTCGTGAAACGACTTTTCTCCTCCGTCACTGCGAATCGCGAACTTTCTCGGCAATATTTGAATTTCGCTCTCGGAGAGACAGACAGACAGACAGACAGAGAGAGAGAGAGAGAGAGAGAGAGAGAGAGAGAGAGAGAGAGAGAGAGAGAGAGAGAGAGAGAGGCGGGTGTCTCTCTGCTCTTCGCAGACGCGCAGAAAACGCGTCCGCGTGAAAATCGGACGTCGGCGGGATGATTAATTCAATTTTTTATACGCGAATACCTCTTTTTCTCTCTCTCCCTCTCTCTCTCTCTCTCCCTCTGACTCGCATTCGTTCGCTCTCGGAAATAAGCTCTCGGATCGGATCGACGAGGATTTTCTCGGCGGGGGCCGATTTTTACACAGGCGGCGCGCGTGCCGGATAGCCTTCTTTGTCAGGGATTAGAGTTAACGCGCGGATTAAGGGTCACCGGCGGCGGATCACGGCGAGACGTTTTAAATTGCCGCACCGCGGCGGGGTTCCACGTGGCGATGAACTTGCGTTACGCAATTCCCGCGGTTGATGTCTCGCTATTAATCGTCGTCGTCGTCGTCGTCGTCGTCGTCGTCGTAGCAACTGTAGATACCAACTGGAGGTCGGCGAATTTCACGTACAGACGCACAGCCATCCATCCTCCGCGCGGCCGTGAATCACAACCCCTCCTTCCTCCCATGCTCTTATCCCCTTCCCCACCGCCGGTGTTTCGAATGAAAATGAGGATTCATTGGACTCGGACGGCGTCTCGTAAATGAACGAACCACACGCGATATTAATCCTCGTCCTGGCGATTCTTTTTCCAAACGCGACTTCGCGCGCGATCGCGTCAACCGCTTTTTAAGCTGGTCATCGGGAGCCCGTCAACGGGAAAGAGAGAGATAGCAAGACGGAGAACGATCAGAATTAATGACCGCGATCGTTTTACGGTCAAGCGAAGAGAATGGGGAAATAGGAAGGCCGATGAATCGTTACTTATCGGCGCTGAATTCACGATTCTCGTGAATCGCGATGATGAATGTCACGTCGGCTGCGCATATTTATACACCACGATATATCTTTATGTTTATATTCATACGTGTGATTTATATAAAATATTATTACTTATGTGATATATCATATTTTATATATCGTCTATATTATATAATATAGAGTGACGTGTTCATATGATATTTTTTATAATCGGATATCATATATTTGAAAATGATTGATATTCCTCGAAATACAGTTTTCTTGCGGCAGGGGAAGTAAAGCGACAAGTGTCTCATGCCTGAGGCGCGTATTTGATCAGAGGAGTGTTGTCGAAGTATTTGTGTTTACATTAAATTAATCATGTGTCTTCGACGTCGTGTTGATGGGACATTTTAAATATCTTTACTATTTCACTTGCCCTACCACCTCCCTTAACGTTTTAACTGTCGCAGTGAGTACCTAGAATTTTCTCAAAAAGCCTTATTGAAATTCGAATAATCGAAATTACGGCAGATATATTTTTCGTCACATATATTTGTTAACTAATTTAATCCATCGTAATTATACATATCCCTTTTCTTTCAAGCTGCATCTTATATCCGTCGAAAACATTAAAACTAACGCTTTGCGTTATAAACCCAAACCAAGGTTTCCCATTGGTTCTCAAAAATCATGGATCAATTTCCACTTTTACACAGACACAAAATTCGATATCTTTCGCATTTGTAGCCATACCAATTAATCCTTATTTCTCGAAGGGACGACTTCCCGTTCACCGAGAGCGCGGCAGCTTCCCCTTTCCAACGGTCTTTGTTTCAAGCCGCTGCGACGTCTAGAATCAGAAATATCGGCGTTTGCGCTGATCCGCGCTCTCGATCGGCTGGCTCCGCCGCTGTGAGGTAGGTTAGTGCGGAGCATGATAAGTGGCTGCAAAACAATAGTCGCGTGTCGCAGACGTTTTTTTCAGGAAGCCTAAAGCCCCTTGCACAATGCCAGGCAACAAGCAATAAGAATAAAAATAGACCAATCACAATCAACTATTACAGGAATAATCTGTTGTGATTGGTCTATTTTTATTCTTATTGCCTGTTGCCTGGCATTGTGCAAGGGGCTTTACTCGTGTCGCACGTGACGCACAGCGCGCGCGGCCTTACCCCCACTCCGTGGCCCAGCCAAGCGTGCTCGCTGCGGCCACGTGGTCTCCCCACCGCGTCGCTCATTCGCATTAAGGGAACTGGACGGTCAAATTACTGAAACATCATGCTTGTTTTTGATAATATTTTGTGACGAACTGAATAAATGTGCAAGAATGAAAATTTTTTATATATTTATATAACATACGAAGAATAAAAGAATTTTGTTTATTAACAAATATTCATATAAATATTCATACGTCCACTTAAATTTTAAACACGTTTTTCTTGAAATTTTATTGTTCAACTTCTTGCAGTGATTTCTCCGAAACAGAGCTTCGTATCGATTTGAAATTTTAAAGCAATAATATTTGTTCATCTGGCTCTCGGGTGAACCATGGACAACTCCGTCAAAATATTTCATTTCGAGATATTAATTTTTTTATTGTAAAAGAACTGAAAAATTTGAATTTTCCTAATAATAGCTGCCATTTTATTAATTTTGTTCGATTTTTTTTGTAGTGGTTCACCGGATAATAATAAGCCTCCTTAAGATTTCTAGCTAAAATTCGCTCTGATCGGACCACCGAGCCGAAATATTATTGCAAAAACAACAACTTGAAAAAAAAAAGGAGAGTATATTTCAGCTATATATATCGTATATTTATGTGAGTATTTGTTAATAAACAAAATTCTTCTACTCTTCGCATGTTGTATAAATATACCTAAAATTTTCATTCTTGCACATTTATTCAGTTCATCACAAAATATTGTCAAAAACAAGCACGATTTTTCAACAATCTGATCCTCCAGTCCCCTTAAAGCATGTATACTGATTGAGCTCTGAATAGCCAATTCGGCAAGTGGCACGCTGCAACGAGTGCGAATTGAACGCTCGTTAGTGTTCGACTCGCTTTTGGGCCGGTTTGCTCCGAATCGAATGAAGTCTGTGAATTCAAATTCGAGTGTATCTTTCTTGACACACATAAGCGCGACAAAATTGAATGTGTGACTGAAGCTTTCTTGACACGTTTCTTCGTCGACTCTTCGTTGCTCGCTGCTTCGTTGTTGTTTGCCTACGGCATGTGTATATATATCTTTAGACAAGTGCGTACACGTGAGACGTTTGAACAATCGTAATGCGCCGGCAAATGTCAGCGCTCGAGTTAACAGCTGACGCGACTTCGCGGCTTTAAACAGCTGTGACTAGCCAATGAGTCGACATGAAATAAGCGGCATGAAATTAGAAGCGATACTTGCGGCACGCTCTCTTGCGCGCGTTTACGCCACGTTTTATCGCTAATTCGAAAGAGTCCAGCATAGAGATCGATTCAAGCGAGCAACACACAGCTTCTCTTATTCGCGATAGAATCCTTCAGATTCCTCTTTTCATCTCGTTTGCTGCAACGGAATTAATATTGTTACTGTATGGACCGAAGCAAAGGAATAATCTATATGTTCTTTGAGTATTTCAAAAGTACATCGTGTGTTTTCTGAGTTCAAGGCGCGCAGGTAGAAATTACCAAACTGAACAGAGAAGTTCTATGTACCATCTTTTGCGTGGTGTTTTTATTATTGTTGTTGTTACTCCCTGTTTTATACGATAATTACAAGTTGTACAGTAGAACTACCGGCGATTAACATTATATTTTACCAGAACTATATCAAAATTACAGGTTTTCAGGATAAAATAATACAAAGGAAAGATATGTTTATTTATCCTTTTTAGTTTTATTTGACGTCAATTAGCAGTGCAAGATGCTCCGTTACGAATTCGAGTAACTCTTATAAGAAGTTACAAATCGATCTTTCTGGTGCTTCTAATGTTAACTCACACAGGGCTTCTCTTTCTTTCTCGTGTCTTGCTGAATAATAAATACAAATTCATCAACATGTTAAAGTGGCACGCTGATTTTTTTAAATCACGTCGGGGGCAAAATTCCCCGATGTCACCGGTGGCAATCAACGTAGCTAATTAATATCTCAACGATAACGACGTTCTATGCAAAATGCTTGTGGGAATTTTTTATTCAGAAATATATCTCTACGATATTCCTCTGAGATTTCGTTGGATATTTCTGATGGATCGCCCAATTACACGCACGCGGTGTTTCTCTCCCAAATTACACGTTGCCGCGCGCGCGTCTCGTCTCGCTGCCTTTACAAGCCCGAGACAGATAGGATAGTTCGTAGCAACGATTCGTAATTTCTGCAATCGGAGAAATATGCCGGACAGTCTCTCTTTGAATAGCAGTCGTTTGTAATCGCCATGGTGATATTGTCACGCGCCGTTGATATCCGTCGGTGTTCCCCCGCGGCCCTCCGCCTCTCGCCGGTAGATTGAGAAACAAACAAAGTGCGCATTGTGTCGTTTACACGTCGGCCCGCGCTTGTGAAAGAACTGCGGTCGCAATCGCAGAATGGCGGCCTCGTTTCTCCAAGTTAGCATCTTTCGTTTCTTGAGCAATGCATTTCCCACAAACTTACCTTGTGCTCCTCGTAGAACGTCGTTTCGCGAAGAAAAACAGCGATTGCTAAACGCAACCGCAATATTCGATTCCTCGCGTTATTGAAACAACAGGGCGGGCGATTCCCTGACTCGCTTTCGGCCTTTTATTTTTTTATTTCTTGAGCGAAGTGAATTTCGTGTCTGATTCAGCATTCCCGTCACAACATACGTCGCCGGCGATTTTATCAGCTTATAATTCATCGCACGACACGGTCGCCAGGTGCGCGTTATATTTTCATCACGAACGCATCTCTCTCGCGGCGAATTAATAACGGATATCCCCGCAAATATTTCACTCCTTACGTTTTATTGCGTCAAAGCTACACCGAGAGAGAGAGAGAGAGAGAGAGAGAGAGAGAGAGAGAGAGCGAGCCATCCGCCTCCCATTGATTTATTTGGTCCTCCCGCTTTATTTACCTCACGAAACTTATTCCCGCCGATTTACCCGCGGCATTCCCGATTCGTTCAATTTGCAAAATCGATTCGCCGGTAAGAGAGAAAACCGCTAACCGACATAGGAATGCCGTACGTTTGGAAACAGCGAGGTTCTCTAAATATCGCGAAGCTACGGTAAGCGTGATCGAATCGTCAAACGTCCGCCGATACCGTTAGCTGGGCCAACGCGAGGAGACATCTTCGCGAGCTGTCGCCCTATCCTTTTAAAAGGATAAGGCGAGCTAGGAAAAGCGAAGTAATGAGAACGGCGGCCGAGTTTCGAGCCGAAGAGAAGTAAGTAATAATCCTTTAGATTAAGGAATCCTGTCTGGATAACTCTTCTCTCTCTCTCTTTCTCACCCGCTTCTGCCTCCTTCGCCCCTGGAGTTCAATTTCAGCCGCTTAAAAGAGTCGTCTCTTTCGCCAATGACGGCGATCCGCGAAAGATTTTACGAAGATGGAACTCGTCGGTGAAAAGAACATTCTCGGATAATTACATCAAACAGACAGCTGCCACCAATTGCGTGGCTTCCTCTGCAACGTACTATGTAAATTACGCGCGTTCATATTTCATTTTGCATAGACACATCTCCGATTGTAGGCCGAGATTATTGCAAAAAGCGGAGAATTTTATTCAGAATTATTTTACGGATTCTCGTATACAATATTTATACATAAAGGGAGAGCATAATTCGAGAGCATTATACGTCTTAATTTATTTTATACTATTGATATTGGCGGTATTATTTATAATTAAATTATATTTATAATAGTTTGATATATAATAATAAATATTATATCTCTAATAATATATTTCACATAATTATATGCACTTATAATTTTGCACATGTAAATCATGATTAATTGTAATTTTATATCATTTTAATGTAGGTATTATATATTTATTCAAATGTGACTCAGATATTATTTTATATGATTTTAAATCACGTGTCAATTATTTATTTCACGTTATACATATTTCACATTATATATTGGTAGTTTATGATTGCCGCTGTAAACGAATTAATTAGTCTAGCATTCGGCTCTCGCAAGGGGCCTATATAATCGACGAATTATCTGTAAGATGAATTATTTACGCCTCGTTTTAATATCGTCCCAGATGCGGAATTTCTATGCACACACATACATACACAGACGAATTTCTCACTCGCCAGGGACAGATACAACTATTAAAATACCACAACTAATAAACCATCGCCACGACGCGGCGGCGCCATTGTGCATTATGCAATTTCATGGATTTACGGGCGACACGAAGTGCATTCGTCACGAACACGATAATTACATCGCGATTAATGACAATGATAAAGGCCGCGCACTGCGACCGGCCGGTGACGTAAAGCATCGATAAGCTGTTATAATTCATGTGTTTATACGGTGAGCTTTTTTCTTCCGCGCATCGCGCGACATAAAGAGCGCGACGGCGGTTATTATTAACGCGTTACGCAAACGTGATCTCCTTAATGAAGCCACGACCTAATGCAGTTCCGGTGAGAGCATTCACGACAACCGTCGACATTTTTAAACGTTTTTTCACTTTATCTATCTTTACTTTCTTGATAGAGATCCTCCACACATTCTCTCTCTCTCTCTCTCTCTCTCTCTCTCTCTCTCTCTCTCTCTCTCTCTCTCTCTCTCTCTCTCTCTCTCTCTCCCTATGCATTTTATTGCAGAGCGCAGTTGACCGAAATACCCCAGCTTAAAACCTCAACTTGTTAACTTGAAAACTATGGAAAAATTGTTGGTATATTTAAATAGTTTAATGTTCGATCTGCATAATGGTAAACTCAGCTATGCCTGAATTACCTCCGTTCCTGTGTAGTGAGCTCGCAAACACGAATGACGTCACGCAAAATATTCCTACTCGCGTTGTTAGGATATTAAATCGTTAAACTTTAAACGTGTCACTTTCTAGATGACTGAGATATCTGAAATTCATATACTTCATATTTATATACTTCGTACACCTTCGGGATCCTTTGAAATGTATTATCAATCATGTATATTCAAGAATCGGCCACGTTTAGTGTTTTATTCACAAATTTTCATTTACTTGGTCTCACTGTGCGACATGCGAGCTGATATTTTTCGTAAGTTCGTTAAATATACGCCAGTTGGAGAAAATATTTATAATCGAATCGAATAGATATCGGAGATACTAAATACATTGGCGCGTAAGCGAGTCGGGCTCACAAAATGAATAAATTAAAAGGCCTGTAGATGAAATCGGCGGAAATGAATTTCGCCAAGTAAATAAATGAGAGAAGATTGAGACAGCCGACGAACGAACGAGCGGTCGATATAGGTTCGTCAGATATAGAAAGCGGTATAATCACCGACGTTTCTGCAGTCGCTGACAGAACGACTTTGTAAAAAAGTTTAAGGAATAAACTGCCTTACATAAAGAAGCTCATCGAATGTATAATAATCAATATGAAGTATAAAAAGACACACGAGACTCAACGTTGATGTTCGAGCGAACATCTTCAATGATAAAAGAGAGCAGTGTCTGACATATAAAATTATTTCACATGTATAACTGAAAACTTAAGCTCAAAATTAGACCGAGATTACCACTATATAATTTATAATTCCAGAGTTATAACTCAAGATCAACAAATATACACAGTCTGTCCCAGATACGATGAGACTGGTTCCATCAAAGTTCTTAGCGCAGCGATATCTATGAGTGAATGATGGTAGGTGAATGTTCTACCCTTTATCTACTTAACCTCAAAATTTGAGCGAATTCGATTGATATTTCACTGTGGTTTGACATTTTATGTAAAGTCACTTTGTGTACGTCGGTCGAAAAACCAACATGGAACATGTTTTAAATTGGGTAAAAGCGGTGCAGAAACGTACGAAACGCTAAAAAATGTGTACGGGGATGAATGCATGTCCCGTGCACAGGTTTTCCGTTGGCTTGGCCGATTCCGTGACGGTCGTGAGGACCTTGCAGACGATGACCGAGCACCGCCGCCAAAAACCACTCGCAATGAAGAAAACATCGAGAAAGTCAAAGAAATTCTTCGAAGCGACCGCTGTGTGTCTGCTCAGATATTATCTGGGAGTTCTACAACGATTGTGGGCCAGAATTCGACGAGTTCGACCGGAATATCGAGAGCCAGGCAGTTGGTTTTTGTTGCACGATAATGCACCATCGCACAAAGCCATCATGGTACGTGAATTCTTGACCAAAAAAGGCATCATTGTTATCGATCATCCACCGTATTCACCTGATTTGGCTCCGTGCGACTTCTAGCTATTTCCCAAACTGAAATTGGCGATGAAAGGAAATCGTTTCGATACCATCCCGGTCATCCAAAAGACTTCGACCGCCATACTAAAGGCCATTCCAGCCGATGAGTATAAAAAATGTTTCGAAAAATTTGTTGAACGTTTCCAGCGCTGTATTGACTCAGAAGGAGACTATTTTGAATAAACAAGAATAAAAAATCAAAATAATAAACGCTTTGTATTTTTTTTAGACCAGTCTCATTGGATCTGGGACAGACTGTGTATATATATATATATATATATATATTTAAAATGAAGTATACATTAATATACACACATTATTAAGCTCTCGGAACTTTCGATCGAATTTTTGAAACTTGAAACGTTAATTTCAGGCTTATAAATTATCATTCCATTCTCGTTCAATCTTCCGTACATGAATTGTTGTATATAAATTAAAATTAAGAACTTATCTGAATCTCATTTGGTAATCATCCCCCTGAAGGGGGAAGTCCACACGTCACGACAACGAAACGCTCGAAAATAATATTGCACGTTTCCCAGCAGCACTGTTTTCTTTCCAGCGAGAAGAAAAGCCCGCGTCAAACATCAGCGTTGGTTCTCCCCCGCCTCCTTGCTCTCCATACTGATCAAAAGAAAAAGATAATCGTTTGGTGTATTAGAGCGCGGAGCAATGGTAATACGTATCTGAGATTTGAGCGTCGTCCGATCCCGTCCCGATCATACCTGACCGGCGAAGTTGAGTCGAGTTGAATCGAACCGGCTGAGTCGGGCCCGGCCGGCGATACGGAATTGATTTTCGCCGGAAATTCGTTCGCGCTTGTCGGTTTCCCCGTCACGAAGTCGCCGCGTCCATTCCGACGGAACTTCCCTCTTAGCGGCTTGCGACGACATCTCGGGAGTTTCCAGCTGCAGTTGCGGCCAAATAACCGAGCAGCGCGCGTGCACTTTGTGTGTACGGAATGTCCACAGTGCCAGAGTCCATAGTCCAATGACTGTGGGATATAAGCCGGGCATACCGATGATACTCCTCGGCGATAGACCGAATGACTAGTAACGTGGTTGTTACGGCGATCGCGTTCCGGAGCACTGCGCCGATATTAAGCGACATGCGCATGTATGTGCGGAGTCGTTTTCGGTACCGGCGAATCTGTCCCGAGCTTGAAATGGAAGCCATAAGCTGTGGACAAATATTCAGAGCTCTCCGAACGGAAATTGCGGGACCGGAATTGGGATTTTGAGAGAGCTTTGTGTTTCTATGGAGGAACGATCCGTTGGAAATTCGCTAACGAGCGCGACTTGTCAGCCCGCGTGCGTGCGATGGAAGGAGGATGGCACGATAACTCGTGGAGTTTCAAAAGCTTCGAATGAAAAGACTCTGAGCTTCGAAGCTTTTGCAAGGAAAATTCTAATGTTTGAGTTGAGAGATTCGTGTCGTCGCTCACAAGTCTGCCTGAGATTTAGTGGCGAATGTAACTTGACAGTCCACAGGAGATTGAAAGAGGATGGAATGACAATTTATAAGCTTCGAATTAAGTTTCTAAGCTTCTAAATTTCTAAAATTCCAAGTTCCATGCCTGCATGAAGAAACAAAAATTTGCTCGAGACTCTGACGTTGACGAATCGGCAAGTTAGCCGCGTACACATGAACGGAAAAAAAAAATAATTAAACGAAGACGAGCAGCGTACAGACGCTGTCGCGCCGCTGTGAGCCGGCGTGATGCGCCAAAAAAGGCCCGAGCGCCGGCGAACCGTAAGTAGATGCGATCTTACTGCGGTCAGACGCGCGATGACGTCAGGCTGCCGCTGATAAAGCTGATCGCGAAGAGTTCAGCGCGTGACCGCCGCGAATTAGCGTAATCGCGTCTCATCGACATCGAGCGAGACCGAGCGTCCTCTCGATTCCGCGAATAATATATTAATTTATATCGGGTTGGAAAAAATAATTTCGGTTTTCTGCATGAAAATAAAAGATGATATTTTTAATAGAAAGAAATGTTTTATTCTGTTAAGTGTGTTGACCATTTTGTCCTAACATCTTTTGCCATCTTTGAGGCAATAACATGACTCCACGCTCGTACAACTTCTGTACAACTTTTTATTGGCAAAAAACCGAATTAAGTGGTTTTTAACGCCTCCATTTAAATCGAAATTTTTACCATCCAAAGAATTTTGCAGTGACCGAAACAAATGATAATCGGATGGTGCCAGATCAGGTGAATATGGTGAATGCGGTAGCGAATCCCATCCAAGCGCTAACAGTTTCTGACGAGTCATTAAACTTGTTGTAAGGTCTGGCCTTGTCATGATGAAACACAACACCTCTTCTGTTGGCCAATTCTGGTCTTTTCTGACCCTGATGGAATCATTTAATTTATCCAATTGATGGCAATATCTATTCGAATCAATCGTTTGGTTGTTTGGTAGTAGTTCAAAAAAGAACCATTCCTTTCCAATCCCACCGAACAGAGAGCATCAGAGACCTTCTTTTGATGGATAACAGCTTTCGATGTGCTTTGATCTGGTTCATCACGTCTGCTCTATAATCTTTCGCGATTAATATTGTAGTACTCAATCCATTTTTCATCTCCAGTTATGGGTCGCTTCAGAAATGGATCGTTTTCCTCAGCAAATCGCAAATGGTAATGCGACGGATCAAATCTCTTTCTTTGAGAACGTGTAGAACCCAAATATCGAGCTTTGAAACGGAAGCAAGTTGTTTCAAACGCTTATGCACAGTCGAATTCGATAAATTTAATCTCTCAGCAATTTCTCGCGTTGTTAAATGACGATTTGCGTCCACCAATACCTTTATTTGGTCTCCATCAGCTTCAACTGGCCTTCTAGAACGTGGTGAAGTCAGAATTCCCAGAACGAAATTTCGAAAACCAATTCTGACACCAGCGTTCAGTCAACACATCCTCTCCATACACGGCACACAATTTTTTTCTTGCTTGCGCTGCATTTTTGCTCTTACGGTAATAAAAAAGTAAAATGTGACGAAAACGCTCACGTTGATTTTCCATTTTTGATGCGACACCAGACAAAAACAACTTGACAGATTCCAAAACAGCTTTTCTTTTCGAACGAAGCTTGAAGCTTGAATATGCGTTGTAAAAATATAAAGTGATTTTCTGGTTTAGAATGAGGTTAATTGCTTAAAAGGCAACTGACATCATCTATTTGAAAAAGCCGAAATTACTTCCCGAACAATCCAATACATTAAGTTTCTATATCGTGTGTACGATAAAGGAGAGAAAAAGAGAGAAAGAGAGAGAGAGAGAGAGAGAGAGAGAGAGAGAGAGAGGCAGAGACAGCGACAAAGACACCCTAACGGCTGACTTGACGGGGCCGGGAGAATTGCACGCGAATCGGTCGCGCTCGAGATCGGCTTAATTTCTAGGACATGATCATTTATTTAATTTCATATAATCAACAGAATGAGAATCAATTCTTCGGTTTATTTGCAATTTAAAAATCGCCCCGCCTCCGAACTGGTAGATCGCACGTGGAGAAATACTTGGGCGACGTGCTTGATTTTATCGGGACGGCTTTGGCTCTCGAGCGGGCTCTTTCGCAGTGAATCGTTGCCTTCGTGATGCGGAGGGTTCTTTTCCTTTCTCTCTTTTTTCCTTCTTTTTTTTTTACCACAGAAACGAGAGGCGGCAAAGGGAAATGCAGATGCGCCCGGTTCTCTCTCTCTCTCTCTCTCTCTCTCTCTCTCTCTTTATATATATATGTATATACTTATATCTCTCTCTATCTTTTTCTATCTCTATTTCTCCCTCTGTCTCTCTTTGATATGCTAAAACTACAGGGAAAATCGCGAAAGAAAACTCGCGCGCGCTGCGGAATCAGACCTCGTTTCTGCACTGGCTGTTTTTAAACCGAGCCGACTCGGCGAAGTTCGTCAATCGAAGGCGCATATAAATTAGCTTTCGACGGCTAGTTGTCCGACTGGGATTATCGAGGCTTCGCAATGGAAGGCGTTTAAATCCTCGGTAATTGAGCCGAGCAGACGTCTTCGCTGGCAAAAAGAACACGAAAAGTGGCAAGGAATGGGAAGAAAAAGGAAGATCAAGCGCCGTTTGTTCGAAGATTTCGCCAATGTGGACACCGTTTCTCTTTCTCCTGCTCTCTCCTTCCCCCTCCCACTTCTTCAACTCTCTTTCTGCTTGTCTTTTTTTCGTCGCCCCTTTCTCCGCGCTCCTTCCCTGCGGAGTGCAACTCGTGTCTTCTTATACCGGGTGACCCGGCTGGGAACGCAAATACTCGGGCGCGGAATCCACGAGGCGAGGCGTTTGAATTTCCTCTCAGATCACCCGGCACTATACGGCGGAAGCGAGGAATTGTGCGCGTCTCGCACGCTCGCGACGTTTTACAATCGTTTGCGAACCTCTCCTGGCGACTTGTTGAATTTCTGAAAACAACCTCGACCCCGAACTTCGTTGGGACTATCGTATTCTCGCAATGATCGAGTACCCTTCCTTGCGGGCTTTATTCGCTCCAATTAACCGCCATCGCGCCATGAGACAGCAGGTCCCTCGTCAAAGATGCGGAAGATGCGAGAAAATGGCGACGGGGTCCTCGATCGTTCGCCAGGTACGGACAAGCGTCGATTCGCCGAGACAGAAGAGACGAGAATCGACGGCAACGAAGCGATCCGCTCTCGTTCACCCGTTCGCGCGGCTAATTATTAAAAATTCCGCCGAAGGCAAACGTTGATATTCGTATACGCGACCGCCACGCCCGTCTAATACGTTCGACTGCGACTGCGGGAGTCGGTTGATTCACCGGCTCCATGTATTGTCGGGGCGAAACGAGGAGTTATAACTAAGCAGATTTGCACGTGCAGCAGGGAAATTACCCCGTAAGAGCGATTGTCCCCAGCTGCTCGTAGAAGAAATCCGCTTTTGTAGATGTCGTTTTTGTAGATCGGAATTATCGCGAAGATTGCTCCGTGGACTTGGAAACGTCCTAAGCTCGTGAGAGCAAATTCTTTAATCCTTTAATTCTGAAAAAAATGTTTTGGCAGACAAGGGAGAAATATGTTTAGAGATATTCTTCAAAGTATATATAAATATGTATTTTTTTAGAAATTATTGTTAGAAATATTTCTAGGAATATTTTGGTTCTTGTGGAGAAGGGAGTGGTCCACTTGGCTGCAGGAAGAATTTTCTATCGCTGTGAGCATTGTTGGAGTTAATACTTGTTTTGCCAGAACAATTAGCTACGATGATATTTATTCAAATAGTAAAATTTTTTTTTTTATATTTTCGCCGAATATATAGTCTCTCGTGTAATCGTCATAAAAACGCATCCTCGAGAAGTCCCCTTTTTCATGCCTCTCGAGGAATCTCCACTTTATGATTTTCCGCGAGTTTGATAAATTTCCTTCAAACGGGTAGATCCGACGAGCCTTCGCCGCGTTCGTTGGCCGGACGCTGCCGAAGTCGCTGTCGAAGTCGCGACTTCGTAGCGCCGCGAACTCGCAAGCGAGACTCACCCTCCCCGGGCCGAGGATCGAAATTTCGAAGGCGGATAAATTGGACGCGCGATAACGACATGCGCATGCATCATCCAGCGGGGCCTGAATTCTCCTCGCAGAACGACAGCGCGGCTCTTTCATTCCCCATGATTTACCGCCGCCTCGGTTAGGGAAACAGTCATCTACGCCACTCGTCGATTCAAGCGCAGAAAGGAAGGAAGGAAAAGGGGAAGAGAGAGAGAGAGAGAGAGAAAGAGGGAGATGGGGAGTGCGCGGGGAGGAAAGCTTGGAAATCGCCGAAGCGACATCGGAATTGCTAAAGCGATTTCGCCGCCAATCCCGAGACGAAGCGAGGCCGGGCCGAAGCGCGGGGAGGGCGAGAGTTATCGTACATACATCGAGAGGAAATAGCGCGGACGATCCCGTCGGTTCGAATTGGGAACGGCGGCTTGAGGGGAAAACGGGCCACCGGGATGGTCCCTCAATTGAAAAAGCGAGCCCATGAGACCGCGGGATGGATTATCTCCGCCGGAATACGCTCCCGCGGATATTATACTCTCCGTCGCACCCGCGTCGACGACTCAAGGCTTGGAATTTCTGTCGGGCTGAGTCGCGACAAACGCGCCGAAAACCGAACGTCCCCCCTCGAGGCGGACATTTATCGCCCCGCATTCGCGCGTAATGTTTGGAATTATGATAATAATTTGTGCGAACGACAAAAGCTCCGGTTATCGCAAGGAAATCTGCATCCTGAGGGGATTTATTTACCATTTTTACTTCTTCCGTGTGTTTGGCCTCCCTATTTTTGGCTACATTGTAATATTAAATTTAACTCGACTCTTTTTTTTTATCAATGCTATTTTGCGTTATAGTAGAGTTGTTTCTCGGCCTGTGCAATCCCATGATCATTACAATCTGGGGATGCTCAGACCAGTTACGAGCTAATTAAAAACTTATATTAATATATTATATAACATAATTTATGCAGAATGTTTGTGAATAAATTGTCAGAGTTATATCGCCACGGAGAGTCGTCGTAAGCAGATGATCAACAATTTTCCACGCATGATGACCGTATCCGGAAAAGTTTAACAATCAGATGACTTTAGATCTTCCGATTATTGACTCGTTCGATTCATTTTCAAATGAACATTTATATTACCTTGGAAATCATTTAGAGACTCGTCATATCTCTCGCATGCAAATAATAATAATAAATCTTTACACTTCCGTTCCTAATTACACAATCAGATGATTGAATATCGCGCGCATTTTATTTACACGATATGTAACGATCTAACTATAAAAAATAAACGTTAAAAATTTCATCAGTCTGTGCGCGCTAGATGTGCAGTGATGCGTCGCGTTTGTCTGCCGTAACATTCAAATAATCCACACCGAAGCGTAGCACGTTAGTCTCAACAGCATCCAGACGTAACGTTTAAACTAATGACACTGACGCACAAAGTCCAAATAACTAATAACATGGAAGCGTAACGCGTCGCAGTTAATTTACGGCCGCGCATGCACGCGGTCTGTTATTCTCGCGATTATTTTCGCAACGGGGGGTGGAGGGGGGAGGGGGGGGAAGCGGGACCCCGACATCGGCGAATATCACATCCCTTGACGCTTGGGAAACGCGCGCCAACGAGCGGCGGGAAGGACGACTCGCCCGGGGTCATCCCTCGCGCTCGCGGAGGATCCTTGCGTCCCTGCGGATGTTCGGATTCCGCGAGTTGTCGCGAAGTAACAAAGTTGCCGGCACGAGGATTACACGAGTGCACTTGTTACGTCACGTAGGTCCTTTGTACGGACCGCGCAAGTGGAAGAACCTGGACACTCTTCGTACACGAGGAGGATCCGGAGCGACGCCCTCCAGCGGGGCTGGAGGACGTCGCTCCTCTCTCGGCACAGCTCTCGGCTATAATTCCGGTTACGGTCTACGGGGTGACTCGAGCGCGGATCCCCGCTCCTTGTGCACACATACCGTAGGCATTATAGCGTGACTATAGACTATACGCGGTCCGGGACACAAGCGACGCGAATCTCTAAAGCGGCCTACTTCGCTTTAACCGAGGCTAAAGTCCTCGGAATAATGTCGGAGCTGTGTATCAACCTGTCCTATATGTGATATATGTGATTTCGTCAGTGTGCGTGTGTGCGTGCGTGTGTGTGTGTGTGTGTGTGTGTGTGTGTGTGTGTGTGTGTGTGTGTGTGTGTGTGTGTGTGTGTGTGCGTGTGTGTGTGTGTGTGTGTGTGTGTGTGTGTGTGTGTGTGTGTGTGTGTGTGTGTGTGTGTGTGTGTGTGTGTGTGTGTGTGTGTGCGTGCGTATGCGTATTACGTATATCTGTATGCGTGTGTGCGTGTGGGCTGGAAGCTGACGGCGAAAGTAGGTCGCGCGCGCGCGCCGTAAAGATTTGTTGAAAAGAATTGCAAATAGCGAGCGAGCAAGACGGACTGATGTGTTTGAAAAGAGGACGAAGGGGCGAGACACAAAGAAGGGAGGAGCCCGAGGAGGATGAGGTGGTGGCGCAGTTTGCGACGCACTTTTTTAAATCGGGATAAGCCCCCCCGGCTTGGAAGCGTCACCGGACCGTTTCCCCCTCCCTCCCTCCCTCGCTCTCACGGCTCAACCTCTTTCGGGGTTGACTTGAAATTCTCTCTCCATCGTGAAACCGACGATTTGACGCGCGCGCACGCGCATATGTGCGCTTCGTGATATCCGCCGCATGATAAGAGATATAATAATCAGCCGAAGCGGCTGGTCGACGATATAGTTTCATCGGCCCGCGATGAATCGAGAAGATAATTAATAACTGCCTGCGATGAACTGGCAACGAGATATCCTCTGCAAAGTTCTCTCCTTTTTCCACTCTGCGGATTATTAATAAGAGATTAATAAGACGGTAATTAATAACGACGGGAGGAGGAATTTTTAGTTTGGCCGGTACGAGACAATAATTAATAACAATAAATAATGAGGGGGAGGATTTTCTAAGGGAATCTTTTTAGATCATAAAGAGTCGATAGAACAGCAATTAACAATAATAAATGATAAATGATAAATTTCAAACTCTGTGAAAAAAGTACATGGAGATGATAATAACGACAGATAACAAGACATTTTTCAAGTTTGGTCAAGACAGCGCGGTTCGGTAATCAACAATAGCAAATAAGAAAATGATAAAAGTTTGGACTGATAATTCTGTTAAAAAATGTAGAAAATTGAAACTGTCTAATTACTAACGTATGAATAATGCAAGAGTTGGGAGGATGGTTTATTATAGGGCGGACAGTTAACAAGGCGATGATTAACAACGCTAATTGAGACGAAATGTTTCTCAAAATAATTTCGTTGCAACATAAAGAATTTTGATAGAGGACGGTAATTAATGCTAGCAAATAGTAAACGTTTATCGTATTCGTTTTCCTACCTCGGCACGAGCTCGAAAAAGTCGACCTTTCCGGCGATATTAAATTTCCACGAATTTTATCAATCCCGTTTTGTGAGAAAAAACCACAGGGAAATCACAGATATTCTTTCGCAGACTTTTCCACCGAGTGTCGTTGCCTTATTTTATATTTATACGCGTAGTACGTCTGTACCTCAAGCTTCCTTCGCTTTTTCAGAACAGGCCGCGCACGCTAATCCCGCCGTATCGAGATCCACGGCTCGTTTATCGCCGCTCTCGGGCGACGATAAAGTCCGGGAAACGTGTTTACCGCCGCTGCACCTTTCCCGTTCTCGCTGAACTTACGAGCTCTGTCGAGTGGAAGTCAAATTTTCTCGTTTCCCACTGGAGCGGTTCCGCATTTTCTCCCCGCTTATCGAGCGCGAGCTAAAGAGCGGCTTGTTTTCACGAAGGAGACCTGTCCTGCCCGCGTCAAAGAAAACTCATAATTCGATCCGTGAAAAGTTTCGTGAACGCCAAGTGGCTCGCGCCGGATCAAAGCGAGGAAGCTGCCGCGGCAGCTTGTCCGACGAACATACGCGTGAGCAAGTTCGCGGCTCGGTGAATATTGCATCCGCGAGAAGGATGCGACCTTCTTATCCGGCGAAATGAGATTCCGTCACGCAAATTCGCCGCACGTATACGGCTCCATGAGGCGTCCCCGAAATCACCGGATATCCGTTTCAATTGTGAATTCACTCCTCGTTCTCTATCCTCTATTCTCCGGCGTTACTTTCCTCGTTAATCACGCAACACCTACTCGTGGCTCCCCGATCTCTATCCTTGTTTGTTATTTTTTTTATCATAAACATCACGTTTATCATTTGCCTTATTTTCATCCGCGTCCTTGCGAGATGTATTCTGCTTTCTCCGCTGACAAGCACGTTCTCTCAAATTTTAGTCAATTGTAACTAGGGTTTCCAATCCCCGGATCCCGGCTAAACTTTTGGTCCCGAAGATACTCGGGATCCAACATCGCAAATCTCGGAATTTCGGGATTTGTGATTTCAAAATTTAATGCTTAGTGTCTATATAATACTTACGTTTTACAAAAGCTTTACTTTAATAATTATTATTTATTACTGATATTTTAGAGCATTTGCCAGAGAAGTGTGTATTTATATTCTAAATTTAATTCCATGTATTATTTTTATTTGTTTTAAATATTAAGGGAGTTTTCTATTTTAAATTTCGCGGATAAACTGAACGAGCGTTTTCAGCAGCTGGGTATATTGGGACCAAGATCAGAAGTCGACTTGGAGATACCACAATAGATGCATTATTATTTCTGAGATCGTTTTTTCAAAATGAAAAGAAGGAATGAAAGTTATTTTTATTTTCATTTTCTCTTTTCACTTTTATTTTGGATTCTTTTTATTTTAATATTTTTAACAATCGCTTTTGTTTCAGATATTTTTTAACAAAATTTATGTTTTATTATTTTTAAAGTCGCTTTTTCAAATGTGAAAAAGAAGAAATAATTATTTTTTATTTTTATTACAAAAACTTTAATTTTTAATTATAACGGTTTTTGTGCAATCATTAATGTAAGTTGCTTTCATTTTTACTGAAATTTTATTTTCTGTTTGTCATAATATTCATAAGAGTCTACGAACGTTCTATAAATAAAATAATTCTATTATTTGTAAATATTCCTTGTTTCTTTCTTTACACATATATAATCCCGGGACTAGTCCCGGGATCCCGGGGTGGAATCCAGAAAATCCCGAAATCTCGGGATCTTAAATTATATCCGGGATTGGAAACTCTAATTGTGACATCGCTGTACGACCGAACAATACTCGACGACGAATTTCTGCCTCGCAACTTCCTCGATTGCTTGCTCCAAGATGGCCACAAGTTTATCTAATTTCGTAATTCTCTGTACGGTGTGTATCTGCGCGCTTTCTTTGTTACCGCGCTTTCTCGTTACACTTGTTTTAGCTACATTGATTCTCGCAATGTTTCATACAAGTAATTATCCTAATAGCGAATATTCGAAATCTTGAACTCTCCTATAGAAATCCTCCGTTACTCCTGCCACTCGTCCAACGCGTGGCGTCCAACGTGATGTATGTACTCGCAGTGCAGATTGAAAAGCGGCGGTGATAGAACGCGCCATTGTCTCACGCCTTCTCTAATTTTACATTGCGCTCTGAGACCGGCGTTTTCTATTTTTATTATGTTAATGTTGCCACATAAGCTCTTGACCAATTTAACTGAATGAACTGGAATACCTATACTAAGCAGGACGGGCCATAGCAGATGCCATTTACTTTGCCGTTCATCTTGCGATACAGTTTCCCACTTCCTGCGCGGGTATGTTGGATTCAGCCTCATCCTGATCTGGAAAAGGGTTATTAACAGTCGGACTATTTTCCCATTGTAGCCTCTCCATGATTCCACAACTTCGTTGACATCAGTGATAAGTTCATTGTTGTTATTAAAAATGGACCGGATCTGAATACATTGTTATATTTCTGCACAGTGGATGTCCACTTTTGTCTTCTCTGTATTTTGTTTGCATCGTTGCTGATATTTTAAGGAATTTATCCTCAACCGACAGATTACGTTAAAAAAGCCGCTATTTTGCTCCCGTCTTCAATCTGTAGGGTACCCATAAGAAACCACAATTGTTTCTCCAGGACTTGTTGCTGAGGCTGAGTTTCGGAAATGGTAGCCTGAGTAGCTGCATTTCAAAGTTACACCCAGAGGTTGCCTACTGAGTACCGTTGACTTCCAGTGAATGCTGTTCTGTTAGTACGTGATGAAGTCTGTTAGCGAAATTACAGCTATCCGTTATGATGAAAATTTTCTGCTCTATTTTGGATCTTCCAGCTACTCTTAACTTCTACAGCCGTAACGTCGAGCAACATAGCACACTATAATCAGAGAGATTTGCAGCGTGCACTAGGCAAAGTCCCGGTCGATGTTGTAGAGCTTCTCCGTCGGTTTTCAAGGAGAATATAATGGATCCGACTTTTTATGGATCCATCCGCGGAAATCCAAGTGCGTAGCCTGTGGATGTATGCTGTTTATGAACCATTATCCATGCAAAACCGAATAAATCTCCCACCCCTATCCACCAAATCCACCAACGACGCCGCGTACGTGGGTCTCAAGAAGGTTGCCGTTTGGCCAATTTTGGGATGAAAGTTGCCAGTAATAATCGTGTTTAGATATTTTTCCCAAGACTTCTTCCATCGGCATATATTCGTAAATGTTACTGTCATCATCCGAAGCGGCTGACTGCTGCATAAAATTGGGCGATACTCAGAATATAGGGGATTACTTCGAGACGCGCAGATGTTATTCCATCGTCACCAGCCTGATAGCCTAAAACTGATCCATTTATCTTGTTATGCACCAGCCGTGCGGCACCGTTGTGACTGTCGTCCTGGGCAACTAGAAGAATAGATACCGTGGCCTGCCTGTCTGAAACGGCCATACCCGCGCCAGTGTACCTCCCCTATTCCAGCTATTGGGATTCCGCACCTAGTCAGTTCATTACACGGAATTGTCAATTTGCCGACCTGCAGCCGGCCGCGAACGTCCCAATGACACGTTTCGCGCGAATTGTAGATCCACTATTAAGTAAGTTATTTTCATCGCGCTGATAGCAGACTTCGCGTGCGTCGCCCGGCGGTCCACATTCGCACGTCCAACCAGTAACCAATTTCCCGCTGGCCACCTCGGACGCGGAACAGCGCCGGTTGCCGGTCGAATCGCAAGGCGTCGTCGCGCTATTACGGGACACATAACCGCCATGGTGCTTTTGGCAAGAAAATAGCTTCCTCTTGCTTTCCGCGCCCGCGCCGCACTGCTAACGAACCAGTCGGAGGTCGTTTCTCCTTCGCTTTGCTGCGGTAATAATACTTGTAGATACCGCCACCCACCGTTATTTTATCCATAACCAACGAGGGCTTAACCTGCAGGTTGTGATGCGGCTGTCCACGATATAGCCCGAGGAGTCATATGCGAGAGTCGGGCATCTTGTGAGGGCCAATCATTTGGAGGCATCTTCTGTTTGTGACGTAAAATGCGATCGCTCCGGGCAAGAGACGCTACCTCCGCTTCTTGCAGCTCTATTAATCTGTCATTTTATTTTTATTAGCTTTTTTCATGACTGTATTTTTGTTACTCCTTTTTTGTGATTTCGTTCTTGTCATCTTTTATTATGTTATTGCCTCACTCCGTATTATCTTCTTCCTTTTGTTTTCTTATTATATCCAACTCATTGTATTTTATGTCGCTGTTATTATTTTACCATCGCTGTAGCGAATGTTCGAACTCATTTCATTACTTCCACTAGTATCGTTCGTTCTTCTTATTTATTTTCCTTCTTGGATCCTGTGCGTCATAGAAATTTTTCCCTGGTATTCCGCACTCGTTCCTTTCCTACGAGGAATCACTTTATTTCTCATCGTATTAATCTCGCGCAGCATCGTCGCCGTACGTCGTGTCTTCAGCCTCGCCTCGCGGTCACAAAGCTCAGCTGTTTTGCCGCCGTCACGACTGACCGACCGAGCGATTTTCCATTCTACCGCCACCGGTGTGCACGAAGCCGGGCTCCGTTCCCTCTCTACCGGAAAAACCGTTCCCGCCGCGATCCATTATCGCGAAAATACACGTGCAAATTCTTTTGTCGATCGCCGAGTATTTCGCCGCAGCCAAACGTTAAATGGACCTTCGTCGAGCGCGAAAACTCGCGCGACAGAAATCGCGTCGCTACGCTTTCCGCGTGCACGCACGCGCCGTTATTCTTCCGCGGCCCTGAGATCGAACGATCGCACGAGTTATTTCCGTCGCTCGGCCACGTTCAAACGATCTTATTCCCCCCGGGGTCGTATCGAATTAATTGTAATTAATATTTTAACATTGGTATTGTATTGTTAATTGCAGCGAGCAATACCAGTATTAAAATATTAACCCGTTGCGGTCTTATGTCGAGCGACACTCGACACAGCGTTTCGATGGACAGCGATTAGATGGAACATTACATATAATTACACTGCATCCGCAGCGTAAACACAAAGATTGCACAGTGTGTTCAAACCGAAATATTAGTGGTGGCTAAGAAGAGAGACTACATATACCATACTATGCGAAACCTGCGACAGAAAACCGGGATTGCATGTCGGAGAATGTTTCAAACGCTATTATACCATGGTAAATTATAAGCTGTGAACAATAAAAAGTAATGTTTACAAAATCTTAAAATCTTTTATTTTATACATCCACCTATTCATAAGTACGTTGCATTCATAAGTAAGCTCATAAATGTTTTCCAAAGTAAACGGCACCAAGCGGATGAGCGATTGGCGAAATCTGTGCGGACCGGCTGGGACGAAATTGCGAATACAGCGCGGACTGCAACGGGTTAATATACTTAACCCTATTACTTTTAGTGGGAAGTATACTTCCCACCTTTTCTTGATTCAATTTTGAGTTGTAAATCACATAATTTGGAAGAACTGATCGGGGATTTGAGTTTTCCAGGTAATTGAATAGTTGTTCAACATATTCCAATAGGTTTTTATACCCAATTATTCATTTGTGATTATTTATAACAAACAAACAAAGTTGAAAAGAAATGCTTTTTTAGAGAAAAATCGACTCCTCGGAGAGTATTGAATCTAGAGGCCTGAAATTTTTACCAAATATTTTTCTGTTCTCCATCTGTATCTCCATCTTATCCATACTATCAATATTATTTTATTCAATATATATCATCAATACACTATAAGAAATGATGTATTAAATTTAACATATTTCGTGTGTCTCAAATCATCCACTCTCATTTATGTGATAATTTAACATACAGCAAATATGTTAAAAAATAACACACATAATATGTAAAAATTAACACAAAAATTTAACATTTGAATGCTGTCAAGAATCACAGTTTGTGTTAAATTGACATACAATGAATGTTACTTCAACGTTTGGGAAAAGTAATGATCTATGATTTAATGAAATGAAAATGTGAAGATTGACATAATCTGTTAAAAATGTGTTAAAAATCCAATCTTCACATACCAGAAATGTTAACATTACACATTTAACACATGATAACTGTTATAATGAGGAAAATAACACATTTTAGGTGCTGACTTCAACATATGAAATATGTCATAGCAAGAATTCATGAATTTACATATAAATTGTGTTATTTTAATACTTGAAAATGTCATTTCAACACTTGAAAATAGTCTTAATCTTAATTTAACACAAGAAAGTCTAGGTTTACACAACAACGATATGTTAAATTAACACACGATACATGTGTAAAAAATTTAACATAAAACTTTCTACACACAAATAATTTCAACAAAAGTACGAAATGTCTTTAACTGTGTAATAATCGGAACTTTTATCAATTTCGTACACTATGGTTGCCATATTGAATCCGCCATTTTGAATTTTGCAAATCTGACGTCAGATTCGTAATCAGCGACCCGAAAAACCCATATACCATCAATAATAATTGGAATTTTCATTAATTTTCTACATCATGATCGCCATATTGAGTCCGCCATTTTGAATTTTGCAAATTTGACTTTAGATTCGTAATCAGCGACCCAAAAAATGT
Source organism: Harpegnathos saltator (assembly GCF_003227715.2). Taxonomy (NCBI): domain Eukaryota; kingdom Metazoa; phylum Arthropoda; class Insecta; order Hymenoptera; family Formicidae; genus Harpegnathos; species Harpegnathos saltator. The sequence continues at coordinate 494,388 of NW_020230261.1, forward strand.
AGGACTACCAAATATTTTAATAATTTTCTCAAGGGGAGTTAATTCAGCAGAGATAGGGTTAATATCATTAAATATTGTTAATAATAATATTCATAATGGACGAAGAGGATCAATTGACAAGACTGCCTGTTAATAGCCTTTTCGCTTCGATCGACTGGAATATCCAAGAAGATCCCCGCGAATTTGCGATATTTATCGGTAACAATTGCTAAAACAGCGATCGCAGGGACCGCGAAGGAAGTGAAGGACACAGGAAATCATCCGTCGTGTCTGCGAGATTACGAAGTTGTCGCAGGACCGTTCAATATTCTGTCGCGAATCCTTCGGGCTCGTTCGATATGACAAATCCATGCGGATGGAGCCCGCGACGGCCGCGGAGATAAGACCGGAGTCTTTATCGCGGCGCGACTGCCTCGGTCATTCAATTTCCATGAATCTCGAAAGTTCCCAATCTCCAGTTACTCGCTCGTAATATCGAATTTAGCCAGATTACCACGCCCTCCCCCCTCTTTGCTAGTATCCTTCCCTCTTTTCTTCTCTTCTGCGCTTGGCCCGGCGCGTTGCCGAAGCGTTCATAAAAAAGGAAAAGCTCCAGAAGCATCTTCCAACTTTGCTCTCGTAACGAGGACGGGAGGTTAACTTCGCGAATGCGAATCGCTTGCCGAAACAAGAGTTTGCGTACGAACGAAAGAGAGAGAGAGAGAGAGAGAGAGAGAGAGAGAGAGAGAGAGAGAGAGAGGGAGAGAGAGAGTCTTCTCGTTAAAAGCCAAAGTGGTTATCGAAGTCCGGAGTAATAAAAGCTGTAAACTCAATGTTTTGAACTTTTTAATCCAACTAGCTTGGCCGAGAACAGCTTCTCTGTATCGAATTACGAGAGATCGAGACTTGGACTCGGATTTCTCGATGAATGACGAAGCGTCGTAATCTCGAATTTCGTCCGTTGCTCGTATTTCCGTTCAACCCGGTCTTTGTATTTTCTTCTGCAAACTGTCACTTTCCACGCGGATCGCGATGGAGAGGAATAAGCATTGTGGCTCTCAGATATTCAGTCAATGAGAATTAATCTCGGCCGATAAGATGTCGGCGTGGCGAAAAATCAATCCCGCTGCGCCGGTCTTATTGGCTCAAATTAATTCTTATATTATAGATTGCAGCGGAGAAAAGGCTCAGCCTTTGCGATAAAGATTGGCCTGAATCATCTGGGTGTGATTTGCAATTTCAAACGACGCACTGCGGGATGGAAAATCGTCCCTTAATGAATAATAAAACGTTAAACTTCCCCGCGATTTTAATCTTCAACTTATGTGTGCCGGCGACTGAATTTAAAATTTTTGCACCACTGGGGGACAAAATGAAACATTGGAGTCTCCCTCTTTATAATTTGGAATTTTTTAGGATAATGTACGTTTATTAAACGATTTAGGGCCCTCTAGCCATAATGACGTCATCAAATATATTAGGTTGGTGCAAAAATAATTACGGTTTTTATTATTTTAAGTTTGGCGTCGATCTTTCTGGTTACCGTTATCTTTTCCAGAATTTTATCTTGTAGCCATAAACAAACTTGTTTCCCCAAACTTGTTGGGGAAAAGTGTGTGCAGGCCAATGGTCATTACTTGGATTAATTAATCATTTTTAACTGATATATGCGTCCTTATTATACTCGATACATAAAAACCGCAATTATTTTTACACCAACCTAATATAAAAAAAAATGTTTCTCCTTGGAGGCTAGGATTGCCAAAAGAGATCATTGCTTGCAATAAAAAATTATAGAATCGACAGCAGTCTCTTAATAAATAAGAAATTTTTCTTTGCAATTCAACTTTCCCTTCACATTGTATACATTGAATCAAGCGAGAAGCCGTGGAATGTACATTTTCACCTGATTGACGAAAAGCGGAATACATCAGAACTTTCGTCTTTCCGTTTTAGTGTCTTCGCTTTTAGAATTGCAGAGCGAGAGACCGTTGCTCGCTAACGAACAAGTGTCCTTTTCCTTTCTCTAACAATGATGAGCGAGCGGATTATATACTCTGCGATGTAACGCGTATATACGTTCGGCGCGTTACACGCGCGAGGGGCAAAGGGGGGTCGGTGGATATTATTTGAAAATATTAATATCCGCACTTCGAGCGACGCGTTTGCGAGAGTGAGCGCGAGCACGTGCGTTTCCATTCTGACAGATAACAAGGTACGCCGCGACGTGCTGCCGAAGTTTAATTGCGTTTGCCTCCCCGCGTAATGAGAGAAACTACTTATTTATATCCGAAATATGCTAATTAGTAATTTAAAGTTCAGGAACTCTAATATCCCCGCGTTTTATTCGTAATTGCATCCGCGAAGTTATTGCGAGCGCGGATTCCTGCTGCCTTCGCGCGACAGCTCAGTGTATAATCAACAACCCGATCTGCGTAGCTCGCAGATCCCCCCTCTCTCCCCTTTCCCCCCTTTCCGTTCTTGGTATCGTCGATAGAGAAGAGGACACGAGATAGTTATGCAGAAACTTCGCGCGGGAAAGTCTCCGGTCGGAACATAATTATGTTTTTCCCAGACAACTTTCTCAAATTTCTTCAAATAAAATTCCATTCGCGAAACGAAGTGGCAATGTTTCGAGTGAGCTCGACGATCAATGCTGCGTCGCGATAAATAAGAGCGAGGTGATGTGCAAGAGGAAACTTCTCGCGCACACGAGAGTACTCTTGAATCCTCTGAATCGTCCTGCGTCATCTTCATACTATAAATATTTATCGGAATTTGTATCCACGGGAAACGCCGAACCCTTTCGCACCATGACGGCTAAATATGAACGAGCTATTAAAAAAACAGGGAAAAGGACGAGGTGAACAGGTGTGCTTTCGTATCCTCTGAATTTCTTTCGGTGGAATTTCAAAGCAGAGTGACCGCCGAGTCGCTCGAATTCGCAGCAGTTTTTCACTCGCGCGGAGCGAATCCCGCGTTTCGAAGCGTTCAGTGGAGATCTTCTCTCGAAACTGGAGCGTGAATCTTACGTAATCCAATGTCACAGAAACAAATTCGCTCTAATCGATTGATGCATTCACCTCTCGCGATTTCGAGAGGCAGTATCTTTCCGCGTGGCACTATCGCTTCGGGTGAATTTCCATACGTTTCCAGTGAGATTTTATTGTGAGACATTTAGAGAGCACAACAAATGTCTTCACTGGAAGAAGAAAAAAGGTATCTTCACTGGAGGACAAAAATCGGGAAAAAAGGTATTTAGTCGGGGAGCAAAATAAATATTGTCTTGAAATCGTAACTCGTCGTAAAAGAGCGGTTGTTTATTTCGCTGAAATAAATGAATCTAAATTTAAGTAGATATTAGGAGGTTGCATTGAAAGCCGCTGTTCACGTGTAGATGGCTCTAACTGCGTATGCTGGGGGCAGTGACAGATGTCTCTTATGTCACTTTGAAGTGTGAACATTTCCCATTGAAATTCAGTCATCAGGCGCCATCCTTTGTTTATACAAGTGTTTTCCTATAACCGAATTAAAATGAAACGCGATAAATTGTTCTTCCGATATATACTTCTACACTACTTTGATTTGAAGAAGAAGTGCCGCTGAAGCTCATCGATGGCTTGCGAAAACTTATGGTAAATCTGCTCCATCGGAAATAATATTTAGAGATTGGTTTCGACGATTCAAAAGTGATATTCAACGACAAACAACGGCCAGGTCAATCGAGAAAGTTCGAAGATGTACAACTGCAAACTCTATTGGAAGAAAACCCTGTTCAAACACTCAAAGAATTGGCTCAACAGTTCGAAGTCGATAAATCAATCATTTCACGACGTTTATAAGCCATAGGAAAGATCGAGAAAGAAGGGAAATGGCCGCCACACGAATTGACCGAAAACGCCATTGCTAATCACTTAAACATCTCGATTTCTTTGCTTGCAAGGCATAAAAAAGAATTTCTTGCGGCGTATCGTGACCGGCGATAAGAAATGGATCTATTTGGACAACCTGAAACGCAAGAATGGGTTGTTTTTGACTAATTGTTTTGGCATCAACGTCGACACCAAAGCAAAACATCCACGGTCATAAAACAACGCTCTCTATTTGTGGGATATGAAGGGTGTTGTGTATTATGAGCTGTTGAAGCCGAACAAAACAATCACCGCCGAATGTCGTCGACAACAATTGGACAATTGGACCGTTTGAATGATAATTTGATGCAGAAACGACCATCAATTGCGTCAAATCGCCGAAAAGTGATTCTTCTCCATGACAACGTTCGGCCCTATGTTACCATAGTCGTGAAACAAACACTGATGGAGTTCGAATAAGAGGTTCCCCGCATCCAGTGTATTCTCCGGACTTGACCCCCCAAGCGATTACCATCTGTTCCAATCGATGCAACACGCTTTGGAAGATACACATTTCCGTAATTACGGAGAAGTCGAAAATTGGGTTGCCGAATGGACCGGCTCGAAAGACAAACTGTTCTTTCGTCGCAGAATTCAACTTCTACCGGAAAAGTGGGGGAAAGTTATAGCTTCCGAGGGCAAATACTTTGATTGATGTATGCACACATTTTATTATTGATATAAATGCTTAAGAAACACAGAAAGCACGGCTTTCACAACGGCAATCTCCTAATATGTTATCAGTAACCATCGACTAAATACCTTCCCATTTTTCCAATATTCCCCCCTCCTCTCTCACTCTCTCTACCTCTCTCTCTTTCTCTCATACACACACACACACACACACACACACACACACTCATAGTGAATAGAGAACAACAGAATTATTCCAACCGAAAATCCTTGCGGACAGTTTTTGAAATCGTTCACAAAAAGGCGGTACTTTATTCTATTGAATCAGAAGAAAAAATTGACATTTAGGTAAATATTTTATCACACAGATCCACCGACGGAATATCTTCTTCTTTTTTGGATATTTCTCTCTCTCTCTCTCTCTCTCTCTCTCTCTCTCGGCGTAGAAAAGAACAGAATTGCTCCAGTGGGAGAGTCCGTCGTCGTCGTGAGCAGTTCCGCAATAACCATCTCGGCGCGTTCGTTTCGTTTTTCCTTCTTCAGGCAGGCGATTCGAGACGACGATCGCCGCGAGACGGTCCTCCGTCGACATAAGGAGAATTACGTAATTCGCGGCACGCGCGCCCCCTCATTTGTGCGTGCACATGTGCGAGCACGGAAACTCGCGGTCTGTCCTGGAATCAAGCAGCCGCGAATAGGCAACGAGACAGATAGGCCGTTAGATCGCGCACGCGAATCAACCTAATTGAGTAACGAACGCGCTGTTTGTCAACAGCTCCGCCCTGCACGCTGAACACAACTCGCAATTTTGCAACGCTGGGTCGCGTCGCGAGAGCGTGATAGCGTGCAGTGCATTATTTATTACCGCGGCCACAATCAAACGGACGCGCGTGCGTCCTCGTTTGAATTGTCATCGGCAAATTATTGCGATAAGTAGCTCAATTCGTCGGGCGAATTGCTCTTTCCTCTTTTTATCCCTCCTTGCTGTCGTTCCGCTACGAAAGCTTAACCGAGACGAGTGGAGAATACGGTGAAACGTACTTAGAGCCGCGCTTGATTCAATCGCACGGCAAGTTGTTTTTAATAATTTTATCTATTCTTTAACTTCTTCGAAAGCAAACTGTGTCAATGAGGAAACAAAACTGAATTGCACGTCGCTAAATGTGACAATCACCTCTGGGAAAATACGATAAATAACTGAAAATCTCTCCATAAATTAGAACAAATATAACAATCGAAATTCCAAATGTTCAGTCGCGCACGCGCGCGATACCGAACGACTCGACGGAAATTTTCGACGGCGCGACGTCGAGGCCGAAATCTACCGCGGCTGCGGGAAGCAAAATGTCGGGCCGCGGTAGGTCAGAGTTCAGTCGAGCAGCCTGGCGTTTCGATCCCGCGCCGTTTTGTTCCGTTCCGCGGCCGATTTTCCGCGGAGGCGGAAGATCTCGCCGACGTGCACTCGCAGCACGCAATAATCGTCCCGTCGAGCGCATCCGCCGAAAGAGAGCGTTAAATCAGCGGTTTAACGGGCCGAAAACGCGGCTCCAAATAAACTTGGATAACGGCCAGGTGGCTCGATGATAACCATACGCTACGTGGTGCATCGTACTCTCGCGCGCGCACACGAGAGAGAGAGAGAGAGAGAGAGAGAGAGAGAGGGTCAAAGTTGAATAAACATTGGTGACAACGATTGAACCTCGGCCGAGTAACATGTTGTAATCATAACGACATGCGTAACGCAGCTTGTTCAACAAGCTAGCGATATTGCGCTGGACGCGACGCTCGGCGAGTATTTCGAAGCGTGCGAATTGATGTTTTATTCTTTTTCATTTCACCCTTTTTTTTTTTTTTTATTGTCAAAGCTCTCGGGCGTACGATCGATCGGGAACGAGAGAAGCCAATGAGAGGCCTTTGAAAGATGCAAATTGCGAAACTTAGTCAATTTATAAACGAGACAAGAAATGGATATCAAACACGGACCCTTCTAAGAATTACTTCATAACATTTCGGTCGCCTCATCCGGATCCTCCTTCCTCGGCGGGAAAGTCCAGAGAGAAGTAATGCACAAGAATGATTTGATTACGGCCTTAACTAGAACGAGACCGACACTCCATTTCTTATTTCGTTTACAGATTGAGTTAACTTTGTAATTTACATCTTGCGTCTCCTCTTATTGGCTTTTTCGCTCCCAGTTGAAGTTTCTTTTTTCTAATGACGGATTAGACGAAATGTATCTTCGTTTAATTATGTATATTTATTCACTTTGCTTGTACGTTTTTACATAATTATATATGTACGAGTATTTAATTGTCTGATTTATTTATGTATAAAAAAAGATTCACGAAACAAAATTTGTTGTCCTAAACATTTTATTACAACAATAATGTAATTAAAGAAATTTTTGATTAGTACGGACGGAAATTTAGTACGGACAAAAGTCTAAATGTATATTGCTCTGTTATAATATAACAAATAATAATAAAAGTAGGCTCTACAATCACAAGTCAAATTTGAGAGTCAGTATATAATTCGATAAATAATTTTTGAAAAGGCTAATGCGATTTTCCCGCTGAACTTTTCAGTCCGATTTCGCTCCCCATTACCATATCGATTGTCTCGCACATTTTTAAATACGATACGTTATTTCCCTTCCTCTTTAATTATCATAATTATAACTGATACTGCAGGAAATATTATCTCATCTGAAATTTACTGCAGCGAGTTTATGATATAATTAATTTATTATCCGTAAATGTATCATATACTGCGATTTAACGTTTAGATCTTAATGAAGCGATTTAATATTGAATCAAAATATTGAATTACAATTTAATCGTGTTATTTAGAATTGTATTAAATTACGTCACGTGTTCCACAACGTTCTGTTCACCCGACGACAACGTTAATTGTTACTCGCGTTTCAGGAGCAAAGTGGCGGCCGCTCTTCTCAACAAGCACCTGCAGATCAACGGGATCTCCGCCGGTCTGACTTCTTTGCCGACCGTGGACCAATCGTCGCCCGATCCGCAACCGGAAGAGCCGCCGATGGCCAGCAGCAGCAAGATGAAGAGGGAACGGAAAGCGGCCAGGACGCTCGGCATCATCATGTCGGCGTTCCTCGCCTGCTGGCTTCCTTTCTTTCTCTGGTGAGTTCACCCGTGTCAAGATGCGGCTGAAACGTCGCCGGTGTCACGATCCATCGCGTTCGATTGATCGATTTATTGATGGGGAAATCGAAAGAAGAAACATACTAAGAGTCACGCACGATAGGACGAGCCGATTGATGGGGGCGCGAGCGGGATTCGAGAGATCAAATGAATTAGCTGATTCGATAAATCTAGAACTTGTTGGGCAAACTTTAGAAACGGCAAACACATAATTCGGTGATTGTGCGGCGGAGGACTTTGACTTTGACTTTGGAAACATCGTCAATCTGCTAATTTTCGTCGCCGGAGCGATTATTTCCTGCGGTAGAATTTTGTTTTTATTACACGATATATGCCGTGCTATGATATCAAATTTCGTTAAATACAGGAGGAAAAGGATATTCAATAATTGCGTAGTGAAATTGCATTTATGAACTTGCGTTTCTAAAACCGCTTTCGTAACATATTTAGTTTAGTATCAACGATATACGTAATAATCTTATAGAACGTTAATACCTTTTTTTTTTATAAAACAATGAAAAATGTGGTCTACGTCGAAAGTGATTATAACCTTAATGAGACAAACCGTTTCTTTCCTTAATTTCTACGTAGTTCCGAGATTCGGGATCGGGATTCGGGGGTGTTAATCGCGTTAATCGTCGAGACTTCTCTCAAGCGAGATAATCAGATTTAAATTTAGAGTTAGGGGCGAGTTCTAACAGCTGAGTCGCAGCTACAAACTCCGATCTAATTCTAAATATACACGTGAATATCTCACGCGAAACAAGCTTTGCGAGCAACGCAAACTATTAATACGAAACCTTAAATATGACACAGCAACTGACTGTTCGTACATTACGACTGTAGACTCGCTAGAAGCCAGTGAAGTTTCTAGTTTGTAACGGTCTTTCTTTTACCACTCGAAGGAGACACGTGTTGCGCGACGCGTCACAACGTTTAACGTTACTTCGACGAACGAACACGATTACCGCGCGGTACGTACTCGCCAAACTATTGGGTTGGCAACTAAGTGATTGCGGATTTTGTCGACAGATGGATTTTACACTTTCTTTTGTTTCGTTAACGTGTTCAAAGTACCTAACCTATATTTTTTTCTTATTGTTTGGACTTCTACCTTTCATTTAGTACAAAAATTATATCGATTAGTTCTTTAGTTTTGTTTTTATCCCAATTTAAAAATGGAAGAGCAAGACGTGCACTTCAGACATATTTTATTGTATTATTTCCGAAAAGGCAAGAACGCATCGCAAGCACACAAGAAGTTATGTGCCGTATATGGGAATGAAGCCTTGAAAGAAAGGCAGTGTCAAAATTGGTTTGCCAGACTTCGTTCTGGTGATTTTTCATTGAAAAATGCTCAACGATCTGGCCGTCCAGTTGAAGTCGATGAGACCCATATCGAGGCCATTATCGATTCAGATCGTCATAGCACAACACGTGATATTGCAGAGAAGCTCAATGTATCGCATACATGCATTGAAAAAAATTTAAAAAAGCAAATTTAAAATTTTGAATTTTCATTCTTATTTAAAATCCGCAATCACTTAGTTGCCAACCCAATATAATCAGCGTATTTCTCACTGAAACGCTATACCTATATCTGGTGTTTCGATTATAAGTATGGCACTGTAGTCGGTAAAATGTATTGGTAGCGGAATGCGTCAGTAAAATTTTTCCGTCTCTGAATTTGGTCTTTTGGAGAAATTATGCTGTGTGATTATATTACGCGCCGGTCTAACAACGTCATGATATTATGCGATTTTTCCCGTTATAATCGGAATCACAATTGGAAATTATGCTTTCGATTACCCGCGAATTCTATTTTTTCCGGCTGTACGATCAGAGATATCTCGATCGCTTGTCGATTTTATCTCCAATGGTAATACCCAAAAATCTCTACAGAACTAGCGGAAATTCGTCGAAAATATATTCGCTTGTCGTTTTTTTTCAATATTTCATATTTCGTCTCCTTCTGGTCGTTAAAGCTTGCATCGGGTACATTTTTATCCACACGAGGGAAAAAATTGAAAAACGGTGTCGACGAGAGCCCTACACGCGATTTTATCCATTTTTTTACTTCCGTTTACCGACTTGCACTCATTATCGAGACGATTCGCAAACACAGGCATCATCATTGTGCACAAGGCGCGTGAAATCCGTTTTACCGTGATTTTACCGTTAATTCGCTGCGAGTGCAGAAATTCGAAGTTTCTTCTTGCAGCGTACAACAAATTTGCATGTAACAGATTTCGCGGTGAAATTTTTCCTCCATTGGCGACCCAATCGGCGAGATATAAAGCGGAGGAGAAAAACAAGAGTGTTCCCGTCGAAAATCAATTAATATTCACCGAGTCAAGCGGAAGCGACTTTTTTATCGATTCGCTTGAAGAGAGCGCGTCAGCAACTCGCGTTAATCGCGGCTCACTCGCGGTCGAAACGTGCATACATACGCGGGATTAGTCGCCGACGTGACGTTGGCAAGCGCATTATCGTTATCATCTCCTGATCGCGATCATCTCGATCATTCGTTTCAAGTGTCGCTGAGTACGCACGTCCTCTGGGACGCATGTTACGACTACGTAACTTTTAACTTTTAAAGAACATGGTCACGACTCGAAACAAGATATTGACTCGAAATAGGATCACGACTCGGAATAAGACCGAGAGATGAAAAACTGTAAAAGACAATTGACAATGGAATATTGATTATTGATTATGGGTTGTGACTCTTATGTCGTGAGAAACATCCGTTCCCTACTTCTTATAAGGTGGTAAGAACTCGCGCGGGAGTATCTGATCACCTGGTTATAAAAGGCGATGCGCAAGCTAGGCCGCAGAGCTCTTCAGTAGACACATTCTGTAACTCATTAGTTCCTTGTGATTTAGTAATTCAGACGATTATCTGTCATTTGCGCTTAAAGGTTGATCCAAATCATTTGTACTGTGAAACACATTAGGTTATACTTTTCATACCTTTTGACACTTTGTGGTAGAAATCAGTCACTTTTCGTGAAGAGACTCTTGCGATTGAGACACAGATTCTTAAATATAAAGATAATTCTAATTCTTTGAGAAGTTAGTTTGAAGGTTTGTTTTTATTAAAGGTATTTATTTAAATTTTAACCTCCTTAATTTTCAGTCTCCTAAATCAAATCTCCAATAATACTTCCACATTTAAACATACATTCATCAACTATTTTCACACAGACTTGTCCATTCCAGGGTAAATTGGTTAAATCCATTGATTCAAAAAGGACAACACAACATAACTAAAAATTCTTGAATCACGACGTGACACGCGTGTCACTGCCCTCTTCCCCCCCCCTCTCTCTCTCTCTCTCTTTCGTCGTCTTTCTCAATTTCTTTCTTTTTTCTCACGGCAAATACTCGCAACGCCTCTCGAGTTGCAGTGTGCAGAGAGCGAGAGGAAGTACGTTTCACGAGTGTCTTTTGAGAGCCCTACTCATTTTTCCTCGCCGAGGGCGGCCTCGGAAATCTCGGTAATTAATTGGTCGGAGCGTTTGCGTGCCGGTAAAAACGTAAATAGAACTTCGCGGCGCGATGCGACGCTCAGATGACGCGGCGGATTGTTAGCGCGACTAAAACAATTGTTTATTGCAACCGGTGGAATGTATAGTTTAAGATACCATTTTTTGTCGGCACAGTTAACCTTTCGTCGTTACAGTTACAGCAAATTTGGCGCATTAACAAGTCCCATTGCGGCTGGTAAAATTAGTCGCTCCGACGACAAAAGTCAGTCAAGACAGCACTCAGCCAAATGCACTGCCGAGCTAAGAAAAAACGTTTCGCTGTTGCGTCAGAGGAAATTTGGCGCATCAACAAATTTCGCTATCGCTGGTAATTAGTTGCTCTGATGATAAAAGTGTTAATCAGAGCAACATCGCTCACTGCGTGATGGAAATCAATGCTTATGGCCGGCCGATGCCGGCTGTATTTCCATTTCGCTTCATTTTCCGGGCGCGCTTTTCACCCCAATATCGGCAACGAGGGTGCGACCGAGAAAGAAGAGAAAAAAAAACCAGAAAAAAGAGGGAAAAGGGAGAGAAAATATCGTGCTACGAGTTCGCTAATTGCCGCATACAGGACTGTCATCGATGCAGCTCCCAATTTTTCTCCTCGTGTGGCGAAAGCGCTCGGCGCAAACTTTAACTAAAAAGAAAGATGGAGAAATATGAAGTATCGTAAAAATCGACGCGCCGATATACGCGCCGGCGAGTTTCCATCAATTTTCAAGAAAGCTCGCCACGTTGCCGTTGGAGAAATAAAATCGGTAAACAATCGGGATATTATCTGACCGTTCGAACGGAGAATCAGCATTCGCGAAAGATCGTAGTTTCTCGATTATAATTCCGATGCGGAAGAATTACATAACATCACGGCGTGTAGTTGCCGCAGCGCGTAATAATTGCAGTGTAACCTTTTCAACGCGTCATGTCTAATGCGCGGAAAAAAGATTTGCCGTTACAACGGAAAACCTCGCCAGCTTCGCACGAATGTAGTCGCGATTGTGCAGTTTTTTACGCCGCCATTCTCAGTAATTCATTAGCATATATTTTACCACATCTTAGAGCAACACTTAGATCAATCAATTATTACACCTGATGATGAACTTTGATGCTACAGCATGAGAACTTGTTGGTACAGCAACAACGATTCTCCACGAAAACCCACGAAAAATATAATTTACTTACCATACCGAAGAGATTAACAGTTATCATGAAATTTGCAAAGTGAAGGACCTTCCTCTTGAGTTGACTCGCCCTGCACGGAGACAATATTTTGAGAAGATACTAACATTTGGAATCCAAAGGAATTATTCATTAATTGTTGCAACGCGTAAACTTTTCGCGCAACTGAAACGGTGTATTATTCAATAAAAGTTATGGCGCGTATATCACTCGATGAAAATTTTATTTACTTGGTATTATCGCTCGGTAAAAATTTTACCTCGATGAAAATTTTCTGTGCACGCGCGCACAATCGGCTCAAATTGCCATTAATTATGGATTGTGAAAGTTGCGCGCACGAGCGTCATTAATTGTTCAGATTTTATACGTAATTTCTCAGGCTGCCTCCGCAAGTCTGCTTGATTGCGCTTCATTTCGCCCGGCAGAGCCTATAAATCTACCGGATCGACCGATCCGTTTCTCCCCTGGTGTAACTAGTCGAAGTAACAACAGACATCGCGCAGAACACGCGTCCTCCCCGCTCGTTCTTCACGAACTCTCGCCAAGTTTCGACTTGACGTTCGAGGGGAGATGACGACGCGAGATATTGAAAGCGCACGGCCTATATACGCGCGCCGCGCCGCGCCCGATCGCTTTTTTTTCTTTTTCCACTTTCGAGCTCGAGATCGACGTATCTGTTTCTCGTTGGCGAGCCCCCGCATAATCCCCGAATTATTCGAGACCATCATAACACGCGTATATAGAGACGAATAGAGTTCCCCGGGAGCTAGCCCGAAGCGTCCCGAAAAAGAGCGCTCGACGCTAAACGACCATCGAACGATATCCCCTTCCCGAGGAGGGATGAAGCGGGATATTGCGCGTTCCGTGTCGCTTCGCCGAAATTCCTGAGGGTGCAGTAATGTGGAAAGGAGGTGAGAGAGCGAGAGAGGCGGGGGGAGAGGATGAAAGTCAGTCGGTCGGTCGGTCGAGAGTTATATAGAGACGCGATCGATAGTTTCGGGGGAAAAGTAGCGCGTATATACGTGTGTATATGTATGTGTCGCGCGTCGCGATCTCCGGAGATTGCAGTGCGAAGTTTGAGGGATGAGTGGCGCGCAGCAGGCAGTCAGTCACCCCCGGAGGGGGTGGGATAGTTCGCGGGTGTGTGTCAAGTGCCTCCTCGAGATATAATGCGCTGGCAGCTCGGAGACGTGTCACAGCGGGCCAACGGCCATGCGAAAGACCAGGAGTCAGCCATTCTTAAATTTAACCCGCGATCGAAGGGTGAATAGAAAAGTCGCGGGAGGGGGAGAATTAGAGAATCCGCTGCGAACGCTGGACTGTTTGGAATATTCCGCTGTGTGCCGGTGATGTTTTAACATAATATTGTAAAAGAATCGGGATATACATACTCGCGTGTGGGAGGCATAGAGAGAGAGAGAGAGAGAGGGAGAGTATTGTTGAATATTTATAAAATTCTATCTCAGCAATTTGTCGTTCAACGATTGTTTGCCGACGAAACGACAAAGGGATGTTTAAATGTCACGTGGGCGCATTTGGTACTTGTGCGGTATTTTTCTATGTGTGTCTATGTGTGTACATATATGCAATTACATTAAGAGCACGTATCATTTGATTAAAAATATTCGCACGCGTTATTTAAGACGAAAAACGCCGGAAGCGGAACGGCGAGCGTGTGAATTCATTCCCTTCCTGATTTGTTATCGCTTCCGCTTTTTCGGGGCTTTTATTACGACGCTCACGACGCGTGATAAATATTTATCGCTCCTATTTAATGGATCCTGACGCTGTGGTTTATGAGGGACACGTTTCAGCGCGGTGTTTCGGAAAGATATAAAAGCGCAGTTGTGACCCGTTACTGAACCGCCCCATCGATGTTCGCTATCGGAATATTAAGTGGGCAATGGTATCTCGATGTATTTCCTAATGCATGAAATTTATTATATTTCTCATTTTTTCCACGTATGCGCGTATGGTTTTTCTTCTTCACACAAACGAGATGCGTCGCAATCACCGTGAATTATTTTGACGGCGTGTTCTACGAAGAGATTATGATTCTCAGGATAATTTATTTGTTAAATTACACACATGTGTTAGGTCTAGTAGTTAATTCTTTCCGATTTTCGGCAATTTTCAACCTTTAATTTAAAAGTCAATAGAACAAGATTAATCAATGAAATATGTCCCGTCGTTATCGGTGACTTTACACCATTTATTGGGGCAGTTGCCAAATCCCATCACGATAGAAACTTGGTGGCTTCGAGGCTATAAAGTCATCGATGAAAATTTCGTACGTCGTCAACTGTCGAAAAATGTGTACCGTATCAGCAGGGATCCGGACCGGACCGGTACCGGAACCGATAACCGTTTCGAAATCAATTTTTATACTCAAACCGTAACCATAACCATACCGAAATTTTATAGTATCAAACAGACCGAAACCGATACCGGACCGATAAAAATGTTTTGGGTTTTCGGTCCTTTTTCAGTTTCTACGACATGTGTCGCCGCCGCCGATTATTTATTAGAAAATTCACACCGCGATCAACGTACTACAATAGTTACATTCAAAGCCACTATTCCGTTACCGTGATTCCGACAGTCGTCGGTATCGTTAACATTGCGCGGCTTTTTTATTATATGAATTATAAAGATAAAATAAAAATAGATAATTTCATATTTTGTGATTACAATGTCAGGAGAATAAAACAAGCAAAACGGCCGCTGGAAACAGATAACTACAACGTTGCCACAAAAATCTCAAAAACAGAGGATGCAATACCAAGTACATCAAATCGAAATTATTAACGGTAGTTAAAATTGATAAAAAATGATGCCGCTTAAATTTTTTTGTGAAGAAAATTCATTTATATATTACATATTGTAATATTGTCATTTACAAAAATAAATATTTATATAAAAAATAATTTCGAAGAAACCGTAACCAAAACCAAAAGAAGCGTTATTTTAAATGGTTCCAGATCCGTTATGCCTAACCGAACCGAAATCGAAATTGAAAAGCGTTACGAAATATCTTGTTGGATCGTAACCGTAACCGGACCGGAATTTTGTTTCGGTCGGGATCCCTGCGTCTCAGACAGGACGTGTTTCATCGACCGAAACGAGTGAAAATCTGATGGAGCCAAGTCTGGAGAATACGCCGCGTATGTGGGAGAACTTCCCAGCTCAAGTATAAGATGGTTTCTTTCGTGGCTTCTGCTATATGCGGTTTAATATCGTCGTGCAGCAGGATAACTTTACGGCTGCCTTGTCCAACAAATGGCCTTTTTTCCTCAATTGCATCGCTCAAACGTATCAATTGTTCTTGGTGAATCCCTGCTTTAATGGTTTTACCCAGTTCCAAGAGCTCATAGTACAGCATTCCCTTCTGGTCCCATCATATACAGAGAAGAACTTTTTTTCCGAAACGTTTGGGTTTTGCCATCGGTTGTCGATTGACCAGGGTCAACCTATGATTTTTGCGTTTAGGATTTTCATACACAATCCATTTTTCGTCACTAGTTGCGATTTTGTGCACAGGATCTTTTTTTGTCGTCTAGCGAGCAAGGTAACACATGTGGTCAATCGGCGATTTTGTCAATGGCTCGTGTGGAACCCACTCCCCTTCTTTCTATATTTTTTCCCGTACGACGTAAACGATCGCAAATAGTTTTCTGGCTTACTCCCAGCTCTTCCGCAAGTTTTTGTTGTACGTGTGCCGTTCAGTAGAATTTTCATTCAGTAGATTTTGCAACTCCTTGTCTTGAAATTTTTTTGGCTGACCAAAGCATGGTTAATCGTGAAGATCAAAATTACTTTGAAAACGTTCAAACCAGTTTCGGCACGCGCAATCGGTCACAGCATTCTCATCATAAGCAGCACAAATCATTCTGGCTGTTTCGGAAACCTTTTTGTTTAAATAAAATGCGAAATGCATCGCGTATCGAATATGATCTTTGTTGACAGCCATCGTTGACACTAATGGTTGTAATCTATGTGTTGTGTGTATATATTATTATTAGAGATTTTGTCCCCATTTACTACATTAGTTTTTGTCATTTTCTATTGGATTACATGCGACGCAAAGATTCTTTATTGATAGCAACGCCACGAGAATACGCCATTAAAGTATATCCGCTGGTGCTTGTGCATCGCATCGCATATATTTTCTCCGTACACGACACGGTATTTCGTATTCATACCATCACTATTCGTTTACCACACACGTCGGGTCGTTTTAATATTTGCGATAATACGCGACATGCGCACACCGACCGACGTGTTTCCCGATGTAATCGTTACGTGAGCAACACCGGAACAAGACCGGCTCTCTTCATTCCGCAAAGAAATCCCCCGCGGCCAAGAAGAAGAAGAAGAAGAAGAAGAAGTTCGATAGCGCGGAAAGAGGGTCGGCGAAGAGAAACGCGGAGAAGCGTGCCGAGGTAATCCAAATCGAGGCGCGGTCGCGCTCGGGGGGCAGGAAACGAATGTTTCCTTCGCTTCGCGAGTCTCATCCGCGTGATATACGCGCCGTTTTAATCAGCCTTCGGCGCGCTCCGCTGTGTTCGCGCTTATTTATTATTTGCTTGCCTATTATATTTATTTCGTGCTCCATCATGAGCCGGACGAAATATTCACGCTTCTCGCGATAGTAGTTCGCCCTCGATAATTTTATACGCGAGACGATTGAAGGCACTCGGTTCACGTGTTATGCAGAGATGGAGGAGGATAGAAAGAGGGGGACAGGAGGAGAGAGGGTTGAGTACTTTTGTTCGAAACCGCTTCCGTCTCCGACACGCAAGCAGCTCGCAATTCGACTTTCCTCCTTCTTCTCTCTTTTTTTTTTCTTTTCTCTTATCGTCGCGACCAGTCGCGTGCGTCCGGATTATCGCATCCTGTTCTCATTTCTCTCCTTTTCCTTTCTCCTTTTCTCATTTTCTTTCTCTTTTTTTCTCTTTCGGACCACCCTGTATCTCCGCGGCGCACGAACGCGAGCGACCTATCAGTTTTTCTATGTTCGAGTCGAGATACCCGCGACCATTATGTTCCGCCGAATAATATACAAACCAATAGTACTTCACGTCTCTCTGACCTCATTACGCGCGACCCTTGACCCACTTCTCTCCCTTCCGCTGCTTTTTCGATTCTGCTCCGCCGCCGCCACCGCCGCCACCGCCACCGCCGCCGCCGCCGCCGCCGCCGCCGCCGCCGCCGCCGCCGCCGCCGCCGTCTGACACGTCCCCGGGTGTCACTACTTCGATTATTCTCGCGTATTTCCCGGAGACAAATGGATCCACGCTGGTGCATCTGCGTGATGCTGCCGGGTTAATCCCCCGCCGCGGGTGAATTAGTGGGATTATTTATGTATATAACAAATGGATAATATGATATTATTTTGTTGCGATATCTCATGTTATTTATATGAATGATATAACGACGCAATGTAATTAAGTGGGAAATTTGAGGTAATCCCAAAAGCTTTATTCAATTTTACATCTTCCCCGGGAAGATATTTCTCAAGTAAGAATTCAATTACGATATGTCCGATGATTTGTCAAAGTGTACAGGTGAATTAGCGGAATTGTTTGTGAATGGCTCACGATTGATTTGGTAGAATTATATTTGTGTATAACGACTAGATAATACGACATTAAATTGATTTAAGGAGGTGTAATATGACATTATGCTGTGTTATATTTTGTTGTAATATTTGTTGTAATATTTTGCGACGTTAGTTGTATGAATAATGCAATGAGACGAAAGACAATTTAAAGATAAAGTATATATGACTCTGGAAGTTTCATTAAAATTTATGTTCAGGGGCTGATTTAGAAAAGCAATATTTTCTTGTGAGAGGAATAAATTATTGCAGTGGATCATTACACTGGGAGGCATTACGGTGGAAATAATTACAGCAGAATGATTGGAGTTCTCAAAGTTCGGTGTGTCGTTTTGTGAAATTGTCGCAGAGGAAGTATAGGGAAGGAAGGACATTGTTAATTATTATTTATTACACTTTCATGCTAGTTCCCCGAGAATTCGCTGAATCGTCTCGTTCTCGAATCGCCGCAAGATAACAGAGTAATGTCCGCCGGTACCTTTAGTTTCCATTCATTATTTCTGAGCCTGGTATATTATCCTTTACCAGGAAGCGAGCCCAGCACACAAATTGTCTCGCGAAATTATAGCGGATAATAAAATAGAGCCCGGATATTCTTAGCCGCTATCTGTCACTGTCAAATACGGCGTATTACTTCCTGCAAAAGTCACGTGCTTACCTTATTCGTAATAATTCCGGGATGAGAAATGACCGGAAAGTATCTCGAAACTTTCCGGCAGAATTTTAATATGTCTACGTTATATCTCGTCGCAGGGACGTGACAAAATTTAATTTACAGGTTCTCCCGAAATTCGCGCGATTTTCAAGAATAAGAGAAAAAAAGATTATCTTCAACTCACGACATGTCTTAGCATTTTAGGCATTCCGGCGAACTCAACTCACACGTTTTGATTTGTGTGTTGAAAGATTTTTATGTTGTTGTGTCGGAACGTCAACGTTGCAGTTTTCGCGCGATCACGCAACGCTTACTTTGTATTCTATTTTATATGCGCGTCCGGATTTTATATCGTCGCCGCGGCATCGTATCGAGAGCGATAATAATTTCGCACTGAATATCGGGTAATAGCCCGGAATATCGCGCGGCAGCCTCCAGAGTATATAGACGGAATATGTTTCGGTGAAGTTCCAACATCGCCGTCGCGCTACGAATATCGGCCGAACGCGGACGACGACGGTTCAAAATGAAATTGTTAGCGGGTGAAATGCAAGGCCGCGCATTGTCCTCGTCGGCGAACCGCATTCGAGAAAAAGACAGACAGAAAGAGAGAGAGAAAGAGAGAGAGTGAGAGAGAGAGGGGGGTGGGAGAAGAGGAGAAGGAAGAGAAGAATCCTTCACCGGTGAACATCGGCCGGACGAAGTTTCTAACGAGCACGATTGTCGACGCGAAAAATAAAGTAGCAATTGGGAAAGATATATCAAGAGAGGATTCTAGAAGACTACAGTTATCCGTATAAAAATGATTCGAATCTTCGAATATTGGGCAATCATCCAGATATCCGGATATCTGAACAGTTCGTGACAATCTGGGTATTCCGGGTATTCGGACAGTGCCAATATTCCGAAAATATGTCGCTTGATAGTTGTCGTTGATTAAGTTGCAATCGATATTTCTATTGCATTTCTGGTCAACTCATATCTTTGCAGAAGCGATGTTTTATGGAAACATGGATGGAATATAGTAATATATAAGATTTTTATGACAAGTATATCTATATCATTCTTTCTAATCTCCAATTCCTATCGAACTTTTCAATGCGAGAAAGAAATTAAAAAATTATGTAAAGCCAAAAAATATGTTGTATCATTTATCTTCTTAACTACTGCTCTTATTTACTCTGTTTAAATCTGTAATGTTTATTTCTTAGTTTCACTTTTTTAACCATCTTTTTTTAACATCTTTCTTAATTCAAAGAGGCTCGACTTTTGTCATAAACCGCGGTCGATAAGCTATCATAATCACGGTGCAAAGTTAGTTGCACTCGTCATAACTGGGAACACTGCAAATATCATTATCAACAAAGTCAACAACAAAGTGACTTTCTCGGTAACCTCTGCATTATCGTCCGAATAAGAGCAGGCAATTCGTCATATTGACTTACATATATGTTAATGTTATATTTTGTACGGATGAATCTTCAGGGACAGAGAAATTCTGTTTTCATGCCGGGAAGATGCTTCCGCTATCAACCAATACATTCTGTTGCTAGGAGAGATCCTAAAAGGTCGGATATCTTTCTCACAAGATGGAGGCCATTTTTCACCAGACTTGTCTACAGAACCTGTCCTATCGCTCCTCGTGCGCTCATTCGCTCGCGTGTTTTAATTGATTTTTTAATAATTATTGTAAAATTTGCAAAATGATACAGGACATTTTTGTTCAACTTCGCTCCCGTCCTGCCTCCGTGCACGACGGGTATGTCATGAATTACTGGACACCCGATATTTTACAGATTTTATAAATTTGCGCAATAAATATCTGGATAATGCAGATATCGAGAAATCTGATTAATACAGTCAAATAATATGGATATTCATGTTCTCCGGATGACACGCATACCCGAATAACCGCATTATTATTATCTAAGTACCCGGATATTCGAATAATTTGGCTGGTTCTCGGATATCTGAGTATCCGGATACCACGGAATATTCGAAATCCGACCGCACCCCCAGATTCCAGATTCTACCGCGCGCGTTGCCGTCAATTGATAGTCCTTTTATCTCCGAGAATTCCGTAAGGTCCGATCTGACGGATTAATTTTTTCAGAGGCATTACGAAACATTTTTACAAAATTAAACATGCTTCTAAGCTTACTTATTTAGATACTTTCAGTTTTTTTTTTTTTTTTAATTCGATCATTATTGAGAAGAAAATATAACAAACGCGTTGGGAATAAATTGGCCATTCGACAAAAAATAGAGAGAAATCTCGACATGCGATCGAGAGATGCTACATATTCGCGTCTCTCTTTAATATTAAATCATGCTTCTGCGATTTTAATAAATCCGTCTCTGAAGAAACTACGTGTCTCGGAAGAGATCGATGGATATCGAAATATATAGAAATTCCGCCGACAGTCATTTCTGCATTGTTCATAAAGAGTATTGTTTTCTCTTCGAATCTATGAACAAGGTTATTACTAGAGATCCAATATCGATAAAATATTCACAGAGAGGTCGATAGAGAGATCCGAGGTAACAGCGAGGTAACAGCGAATCCACAAGTATTTACTTTCTTTTTCGTTCCACCTTCCGTTTCTCTCTTTTTGCGCGAGTGTCACGTGTAACGTTGTTCCAACTCGAGCAACAGAGAGGACGCGTATTTAAAGTCCCACGCACGTCCAGAATTGAAACTTCCAGACCCACGAAACAGATCCACCGCGGACTCCGTGGGCAGTTCTTCCGACCTTTGTGGAAAGGGTTCCTCCCGCGGTCTTTCAGCCTCGGCGCCGCTTGCAGCGTCGCCGTTTCCGCACGCATTTGCGCCACTCGATGCGAATCGAACGTGCACATATATCTGTACATATGTATCTCATAATAGCGTATCAACTGCATAAGCCGAGGCGTGGCTAAGAATAGAAACCGGCGCCGGTTAAGGTCAACCTGCTCTTTTTCTCTCTCCCTGCCTGTCGCTCTCTCTCTCTCTCTCTCTCTCTCTCTCTTCGTACGTGAATGGGTCAGAAGTTCTTTACACGCCGGGCAAACATCGCGACGTCGTTTCTCATTGACCGTCTCGCGAGCACGCGTTCGCACGACGCCGCCGTTCAATTCCTGTAAAACTTTCATCCGCGCGTCCCGTTCGTTCCCCAACAACGGCAGCGGCAATGGCGATGGTGAATAACGTATAACTCCGCCGTCACAGATCGATACTCGATTTCTTGCCCGCTTCTTATGCAACAACACGTGCTCTGTATGATAGCTTCACCCCTCCCTCCTCCGCCCCGGTCGCCCCCCTTGCATCTCGTCCCCACCCTCTGTTTATTTATTCAGGCGGATTTTTCGTGCGCCGGGGTGCGGGCGAGTGCGATCGATAGGCGATCGATCGGTGTGTATAAATCGCGGCACAGCGTTGATACGAACGACGGATCGACGCGACGTGTGGACTTCATTCGCATATCGACGTTGAAAGTGGAATATTTTGGACTTTGATGAGTTTAATTTCTCTGAAAGAGAGAAAGAAGAACAAGAATACCGCAGACGCTCGTAGCTGCCAGCTGCGTTATGAAAGTATTTTGATCTCGACGGGCATAAAGTCACGCAAGTTGAATGAACCGTCGAATGGAGAGTTCGATAAGGTTTTGAGGAAATATTCAATTCTTTGTGTTTTCCGTGTATTTCTTCCCCCTCCTCTCTCTCTCTCTCTCTCTCTCTCTCTCTCTCTCTCTCCCCCGTTCTCGTCGCTTCACTCTGATCTGGCTCCTTCATGTTTGTAGCTTCTTATTTAAATTCAGATTATACGTGCTTACCCTTTCCGCGATATCTCAGTTTCAACTTTGGACGCTTGAAAAGCAGAGAGATTGCGATTTTTCTCGTTCAACATTGATCCATGTTTTAATTGCATTTTCAATTATTGGCGAGTCCGGTGAAACGGTACCTTGACCACGAGATTTATACTGCGCGATCAATTGAGCGCAATTTCTGTAATTATTGTATGTCCTTAAAGAGAGAGAGAGAGAGAGAGAGAGAGAATACATCTAGGCAGTAATTTTCAAACGGTGCGTCACGGCACACTGACAAAGTGTGCCGTGAATATTACAAAAGTATATCTTTTTCTTTATGAGAGAAATGATTTATTTCTATAGAGATTCATCATATATATATATATATATATCTCTCTCTCTCTCTCTCTCTGTGATCAACCAATCCATTATAATACAAGAATATAATTATAAGAATATATTAAATTGTCAAATATATAAGTAATATAATTAACAAAAATAGAGAGAGGTTTACAGCTATTTCAAATTTGACGCACAAAGTGTGCATTCGAAAATATACATTGTGCATATTTTTGCACGTTCTACAGTGCGTCGCGGACTGACGAAGTTGAGAACCACTGCCCCGGGACAATGATAAACGCTACTCACTCACTCACTCGCTCGTTTTCTTTCTCTGCGAATTAACGCGCGATTCATATGAAAAATCTAATTATTTCCTGCCGTTTCCGGGAGAAACGGCTTCTCCTTTAATTTTCGGGAAACTTGCTCTTGCGGGATCACACGGTTTTAACGCCTAGCGACTCAATTGTCGTTTCTTCTTTCCACTGCTTTTGTCTGTCCGTTTGAATCGAGTCTCGATAATGGCACCAGGAAAGTGGGAAATCGTACAACAACAACGTGGCGCGGCGCGTAGATCCGCAGAGACGAAGCAGAAGAGGAAGATGTCGTGGGTGAATCCACTCCCCTTTGGAAGCCCGTAAATCTATTCTTCCCTTGTCGATGGAAACAATTTCGACGTCAGGTGCATGTAGGTCACGGCGCGAACAAGAGGGACGCTTCCAGTTTCCACCTTTTCGCGTCTCGCATACAATCCCTTACGGAGTCGTCGCATTCTGCGCGCGATTTTACACATTTCTCCGAGTCTATTCAAGATATTTGTTAATCCAGACGGTCTCGAGACATTTAATTATACCGACCTCGAATATTCATTGTAGTACACCGAAACATCTTTCGCGAGTATTAAAGAAGTATAATATTAATAAATAAAATTAAGAAATAATATAATACAATATTATAATATATCAAGAAATATAATATTAATTTAATATTAATCAAGAGATTAAGATAGACTTTATTGTTAAAATCAGTGTGATTAAGACGGGCTCTCTTTGCGATATAGATATATTATATATATCACGTGTGATACCGCGAGAAACACAAATCAAATAAGAGCCAATAACGTGGATAGTCGATTGCGAAGAAATCAATTTAGCGATTACGTGGGATAAATGTAGGAATCATCACAGGGCAGGTTGCGCACTTCGAATTTCTTTAATTTTAAAACACAAGTTGTAAAGAATGGAGTCCTGAGTAATCTCTACTTTTACAACTGTGTGTAGTTTCCGAGACACATCGCTTGCAAGTGATATCACTTACGAGTGACTTGCATATACGGTCGCATGTAGTTTCCGAGATATATCGCTAGCAAGTTTCGCAGTCTAGTATATTGAATTATGTATCGAGAATGAACTATTCGTCGCTACTGTCATTCCAGCTATACCGCGGGCTATTCTTCTCTGTTTACAGTTTTTATTTATGCGCACCGGTCTTCCCTCAAATATAGCATAACTTTCTCCATGCAAATACCGTTTAATGAATATGTTCTGCGTTTGTTGTCGCGGAAGAGAAAGTACACAAAACCATTCCCAACTCAATTCAGATCTCTTCAGTAATTCGATCGGACGCATGTCTGCGCGACACACATGTGCGATAAGTCGATTGTTATACCTTTAGATGCTTATTATCGCGTTGCTCATTGTTCGCACTGTTTGCATTTAACCACCGAAAGCGATACGATGACGTTCCTCTCTAGTTTTCTCCAGTTAAGATCGGCCCGGAAAGTTTCATCTCAACTCGAATTTTGCGATACACTCCTCGCTAAAAGTGAAACGTATGAAACATCTCCGAGCGGCGGCGCACAATAGAACCGAGTTCGTACGTTTCCGTCCTTATTCTCGCGGAGTACTGAACATTACTCGCACGAATAATGCAGATGATTCCGCTAATTGTCGGACTAATTGCCCGAGTGAAAAATTAGTTATACGTATTACATCCTCTACAACTTTAACTTCTTGGCTGCTGGACAATGTTACGGAAGACAACGTTGTTTCGGGAGACTTGAAATTCTTCAAGCAGACAAAATCCCCAAAGGTTAGGATAAAACGAGAGAAAGATTAATTTCTTAAAGTGAAATATATATTTCAACGAGAGCAAGATGAGAACTAGTAAGAGGCGAATATTTACGATAAAATAAGATACTTTAATCACACCGAGACTCTCTTTCTCTCTCAGACAAGTAGGGTAAGAGCGCGGATAAGAGTAAAACTCCCTCCGTCTCGAATTTCCGTATTCTCACCGAATCTTCCTACGTCTGAGGAAAATCACACGACGTGTTACCTTTGATCTATACGAGAGCATTCTTTCGAGAAATTTCAAGTATAATCACATTCTGTGAGCGATAATTGGTAAAGAGTAACTCAGTTTGCGTAAAAAAGAATCCTTGTGTCTCCCGCTTTCGTGAGTCAAACGTTCCAGTCGTCGATCACAGAAGACTTTATTTTATTTTGTAAAAGAATTATTATAAAGGCATCGCATATTACTTCGTGCTAAGGTAATTATTTCATTATGAAACTTAAAAAAAACTTTAGAAGATTGCGTTCTTTCTGAGCATCAACTTAAGTTAGACGTTTGGTGAAATTACAATTGGAACTGTACTTTAATTAATTTAGACCACATATCAATTGTGAAATGTTATTTAAATACTTGCGTAGTTAAGCGAAATATCGATGGAAAGTTGAAATATTTATGATTAAAGTCGACATCTTTTGTACTACATTGAGACTAGCGTTTTATTTTTTATTTTAATTTCCATGCTATTTTTCCATATATATTTTTATATAAAATTTTAATGAAAAAATTACTACGAGATATTGAAGACCAATGTACAAGAATAATAAAGAATTATGTAAAAGTAAAGAATTATGTAAAAAATCAGGATTACTATTTAATTTAAAATATTCAGTCATAAAAGATAACTCACACAATGTGGTAACTATTAATTACTAAGATAATAATTAATAATTTAGTAGTTAGGTAATATCGCGAGAGTACGAAAATGAAGAAAAAATTAAAGGAGATGCTTCAATTACTATCTCCTCAAACATAAGCGAACTTTCTTTCCTATCTTTTATTAATAAAATCTCAGCCTGAAAAAAATCAACCCAAAGAAAATTCATAACATAGTAATTATTAATTATCGAAGAGATAGCCAATAATTCAGCAATTCAGTAATAATCCAGGTGCAAAAATAAATCTAAAAATTTTGACAAGATTAATTCGTCACTATTTTTGCAGATACAATCAAATTTTCTTTCTCTCATATCTTTTGTCAATAAAATATTAGTACAATGCGCACATATTTCAAAAAATATACATGGTTATATTATACATATATTTCACCTAAATTACTCGACTCTCTCTCTCTCTCTCTCTCTCTCTCTCTCTCTCTCTCTTTCTCTTTCTCTTCCTATCGCGCAATTGAATTTGCCGATAGTTGCAAGACATTCTCCTCGCGTAAGCAAATTGCGTTCTATACGAAACCGTCCATTAAACAAATTAACATAATGTTACGTCCGTAAATGATGTCGATACGATTATGCTCTACGAATCCATTTATTAGACGCCAACGCAACCGTTCAAGAAACAGCATCTCCAAAATTGCACAAAGCGGCAACCAATCAATCAATCAATCAATCAATCAATCAATCGCTTGTTCGTCTGATTAATTTCCCCCCTTTTTCTCCCCCTCTCTCTGCTTCTTTCTTTGTCACAGGTACATCATCACGGCGTTGTGCGACTCTTGCGAGAGCGGCGATGTGGTGGTGGCGGTGGTGTTCTGGGTTGGCTACTTCAACAGCGCGCTCAACCCGCTCATCTACGCCTACTTCAACCGCGAGTTCCGCGCGGCCTTCCGCAAGACTCTGGAGAGCTGCTGCCGCGCGATCGGCCCGGTGCGCGACCTCCGCCAGGTGCACCGCAAGCAGGACCTCGTCCACAGCAACGCGTCCTCCGAGCTGCACGTCAACAATCAGCTGCGCAACAGCGAGATGACCAACGTACACATCGAGGCGTGCATCTGAACGCGTCGCGTTCGTCAGAGGACGACGAAGGACGCGTCATCTTGGCCCGGTGGCTCCTGCGTATCCAGGATGCCTCCTGGCCGGCGCCGGCGGAGCGGAGCGTTGGCACGCTCGACAGCGCACATTCCCTCGTGGCTTCACGCCGGAATAGCATTTCTCTGGGATAATCTTACGTGGGATGGACGGAAGGATGTGGAAGAATGGAAGAGAGGAATGTTTCTCAGGAGCGGTTACGTGTGTTCTCCGCAGGATCAGTCCCGAACGCCTGATGGAGTGTGCGAACGCTCGCTACCTCGCTGCGGCTAGGACGAAAGTTCGAGAGAGAGTCACACGTTTACGGCTCCACGTCGAATCGCAACCCGGCCTCCCCGAGCCTTTCGCGTCTTCCTCTCGCTGTCTTTTCGACGTGAGAGACTCAGCAGACTCGGTCTCCTCGGAAATTTCGGTGACACAACGTGCCACACTTTTGGACGGGACGCGCTTCAGCGCTCGAGTGTTGTCGCAGGTAAAACGACCCCGTCGATTCGATTAAATTGGCTCTTACGGCTGTGTGTCTGTATGTGTGTATATGCGCGTATATGTGTGGATACACGCGCGTGAAATTAAGAAGATAGGATCGCATCTCGTTTCATTGCGGTATCCGGTTATTGCAAATTATGGTTTTATTAATTTTACTTATTCAACCGGAGAGCCGACGTTCAAATTGAAATCGCTCCGGATTTCCCGTTAGAATCAAGCTCGCGCCAGTTTGAGAATTATTGTCGATGATTACGGTTTCATTAATTCGATTACAATCACCCTTGCGCCATCATCGATCTAAAATTTTTATGACTTTATTTGTTTTTTTAAGTTTCGAGTTTTCGGAAGTTTTTGAAAAAGCTGATTGTAGAAGCTGAAAAAGAAAATGAAGAAAAATAGGGATCGTGTTTCCTGATTTATCAAATTCAATTTTCACGGTGTTAATTTAATCAATACTTATTCGACCGCAGGATTTATGCGTGCACGGTTGAAATTGAGATCGCCCCGGATGCGATTTAAATTAAACGTGTATCGACTTGAAAATTATTGTAAATAATAACGAATTCACCCATTCAATTATAGTTACTTTTACAATAAAATACAAGAGTTTTAAGGTTATTTTATTTGTATTTTTCCAAATTTCAATATCAACATTTCAAACAATTTCTCAATCTAAGTCAAATTAGGAAAAATGTTTTATGAATCCGTGATTAAATTCCATTATCACAAATCACGATTTTAATTTTACCAATCGCAAGTATTCCGGCGAAGAACTTGCGCCGAAATTAAAGCCACTCGATCAAAATTGAGCTTTCACCTGGAAAATTATCGCGAATAACGATTTTATCAACTCGCTTACAGTTGCTTTTACAGCAAAGAAACAAGTTCTGAAAAATAATTTTATCTATATTTGTCTAAATTTCGAAAAATTAAAATTTCAACAAGACAATTAAATGCACATCAAATTAAGAAGATAAAGACCGCGCTTCGTTTCGCCATTAACTCAATTATTATGTAAGATATGATCTTAATTTTACTAATTACACTCGGTCGAAGAGCCAGCGCGAAAATGATCTCGCCGGACTTCGAATGAAGTTCACTTCAAACTCCCGTACTCCCGGGGAATCTCATTATACGTGTAATTCGCGGGCCGAAAACTCGTCGATAAAAACTAATACCGCTCCAAATTCGCTCGCTCGGCCGACGGGCTTATCGTTGAAATGACGATCGATACGCATCCATCACGGAACGGCTCCTCCGTGGAAACTAAAATCGCCCCGCGGATTCATCGCAAATTCCGCCGTACGGCCGCGTGAAATGAAAAACATTCGCGAGTACGCGCGTCGCAATATCGGCCGCGTAATGTCGCCGTTCTCCCACGGGGGAGACTTCGCGAAAGAAGAGTTTACCGTCCCAAATGGGAGCAAAGGATGCGATATGCGCGCGCATCTGTTTCGTCCTGCGATCGACCTATTTTAAAGGACACGCTCGACGACCGGCCGGCCGGCCGGCCCCGCGGGTCTCTATTTCTACCGCGGCGTGTTTTATCAGGTCCGTAAATAAGGCTCGCGTCCGACGGCAGATTGATGTTCCGATTTCAGTAATATTTTATGCCGGCCGCCCGATAACACGTCGGACATGAACTTTCCAGTTCGTCGTTTCGCGACGACGGAGCGGCGCGAGCCGAGCGTCTCACGAAAACCGTCGCGCTGGCCACGGCGGAGCGTGTCCTGCCGCTAATTTGAACCCGCGGGAACAAATTTCGTGCACTTGTCAGAAGAGAGAGAGAGAGAGAGAGAGAGAGAGAGAGAAAAAGGGGAACTCGTTTAGTGAACAAGCACGTTCCCGCGAGAAACCGCACAGTAACGACCCCGAGTGGTTTTTCGGTCGCGGGTATTTTCGAGGGACATTAAATTCGCGCGCCGGGAACCGCGTCGAACGTTGCACGGAAGAAATGAATTGCTTCATTTGGCGAGTCTACACAGAAGGAATATTACAGCTTTTTCATTTTTGGAATAATATTGAATAAAAGTAACATCTTCCTGTGTAGCTGTTTTTTAAATTCTTTCCAGTTTCTTCATGTTTTCTAGCAGTGCAGGAATGGACTGTCAGTAGAATTTATTTGTCTGAAAAATGCAGCTAGTTCTTTGCCGAAGAATATATAAATTTTTGTTGGTAGTAGACTCTTCAGTTCCTAAAATATAAATGATACGTACGAAATGGAATAATTAAGAAGCAGAATGTCGATATGTCCGTTGGTTGTATAATTCTATAGCAATTTTTATTAAAAAATCCCACTTTGTTGTTGCATTATAATTGGTAAGATTAAGATCGTGATTTGCGACAATGGAATTTAATAATAAATAAAACACTGTTCTTAATTTGACTTGGATTGACTTGGATTATCTTAAAATGTTAATATTAAAATTTGGAAAAATACAAGTAAAATAATCTTAAAATACTTGTATATTTTATCGTAAAAATAACTATGATTGAATGGATGAATTCGTTGCAATAATTTTCTTTCCCCACGTATAGTTTATTGTACAAAATTGAATGTCACGATTCAGCAGATTTGTTGGGGTAGCCAAGAAATTGTGCGAAAGTGATTGCCAATGTAAAACAAACTTATTTTTGTAGATGTTATCTTAATTATCGCAGAAAATTGTTTCTCGTCCTCTTCGAAATTCTTTAAGTTTGCGGCACATATTGGTTAATTTCACCGAGAAAATTGTACCGCGCTTATTCATTGGACGATGAAGAAATATCTTTGGTTCGATTTAGTCGTAATTAATCGGCACATATCAACATCAGTCAAGAGCGACGTATAAAACTACTTTCTATCGTTAAGAACGTCAATTTCCACTACTGTGAACAACGTCGCTTTAGAAAACTTCTACAGTCGAAATAGCTAACTATTCGCTGTAATGGAATTTTTGCTAGAGTGCCAAATTTCCTTTGATCCAACGACAAAAAGATGAATTATCAAAAAATACATTTCGTTGAATATCTTAAATTTTGTTCTACACCGACAAGTCTGTCGTGCTGGCTAAAGTACGCAAATTTATTGGATGTAATCAGCAATCTCTTATCCGGCTCTGAAATTAAATCTAATTATTTTAACATAAAAAGTTACCCTCCGTGTATCACGGACACAGATTCGCTGAACTAACGAGGCTTTCAGACGCAACAGCGAATCCCTTTTTTCGGTCTAATTGATCGAATCGGTCGGTGTCACATCAAAAATTAATTAATACCAGACAAATGCGTCAACGTCACGTGAGGCGCTCTTTAAGTCGTTAATGTCGAGAGTACGTTTCGTATTATGAATTCCGTATTACTTAACGATGCCACCGGATGACACTTTGTCGATTTTGTGGCCGATTGAAAAATAGATACCGAGAGACAGAGAGATCGCTCGTCCTACTTTCGATACACCGAGACTATTATTTATTAGCTCCGCCAAACTGTCACTCCGGTGTCTTTGGGGCGTCTTTCAATTTGGCGTTGTGCGCGGCTTTAATATTTTAATTTTAATTATTTCGGAGTCATTCGCGTATGCCGAGATTATTCCGCAACAAAATCTCGGCTCGAAAAACCCGCCGTTAATGAGTCGAGGCGCGGTCCGTCCGAAATTCGCGGAAAAATACGGGCTTTTGTCATCCGTTGAACTTATTTCACGTGGCTCACGCGAAGTTCATTATCTTCGCCCGCTAATTGCTCAAAAACACTTTCCCGTGCCCGGCGATCCTCGTCGAGGGGAGGCGAATTCCGGGATCGCGCGGGACTCGGCGGGAGGAATTCATAAATCTGAGATCGAGACTAACCGACCGTTACCAACGAGATACCTCGAAAAACTCTCTGAGAGGGAGAGAGAGAGAGAGAAAGAGAGGGAACACGAAAAGAGACAAAACAGGGCTCGTGTGACAAAAACGGCGGTGGTAGGAACGACGGAAAAAGGAGAGCGAGGGGGAGAGAAAGAGAAAGGAAGAAAGGAATAAAGGGAGGAAGCCGAGAAGAGTGTGGGCGAGGCCGTTTCGCTCGACATAGAGACGCGTCGTCGTTTAGGGGATCACTTTGTACATAATCGCCGTGGCGGCGGCGTTTCGTTATAATCAAAGGGACTTACGATAATAACACGGTATTTAGCGGTCGCGCGACGTGGCGCTGCGCGACTTTGCGCGACGCGGACGCGTATCATTGTAAATACGAAACCCGCAGCTTAGACTCGAGAGATTAATTTCGTGTAAGATAAATGTTGGAGCGTATATCATTCTTCCCGCGACCGAGAGAACGAGAGAGAGAGAGAGAGAGAGAGAGAGAGAGAGAGAGAGAGAGAGAGAGAGAGAGAGAGAGAGAGAGAGAGAGAGACTGAGAGTGAGAGTGAGAAAGACAAATCGTTATCAGAATAGAGATATTTATGAAGGCATGTTGAAGAATGGAGATGCCAAAAATGAGACAGAATTATATATATATACTATATGCAGGGTGTATAAAAAGTACCGGGACGGCGAAATATCTCGAAAACTAAGCATTTTAGGGAATAATATTTCAGACAAAAGTTGTATGGTTTCAAGGGGGCACATAAAACAAAGCCACATCATGTTGTTGTTCAGATCGCGCTATTTTCGAGATATTCTCTGATCGTTACTTTTCTTAAATGGAAACTCCAATTTGTTATTATATCATCTTCATCTACCAACCAATTTTAATAACTTTTGTTTGAAACATTTTTTTATTTGCCTGATATTTTTTGAGATATTTAAGGAAAACTTGTTGTTGAATAATCTTTTTAATAATTAACTTACGATATCTTGCAAACTATTTGTCGGAAGAAAAATGATACTTTTTTGCTTTAATTGGTCTCAGGAATATATTGTTACAATGGTTTCCTGACCTTTGTTAATTTGATGATTATGAAATTTCCAAAGGTCGGTAAGTTAATAAAATTTAGGGCATTATTGTAACAATATATTCTTGAGACTAAATAGAGTAAAAAAATCTAGTACTATTTTTTGTTACCAGATACCGTAAGTTAAATATTGAAAAAGTTTTCTTCAAATATCTCAAAAAATAGTATGCAAATAAAAAAATGTTTCAGACAAAAGTTGTTGAAATTAATTGGTAGAAAAAGGCGATGTAATGAAAGATGGGGGTAAAATTGGTTTAAGAAAAGTGATGATCAGTGAGTATCTCGAAAGTGGTGCCATTTGTAAACAAAATGATATAGTTGTTTTATGTTCCCCTTGTATCATACAATACTTTGGTCTGAAACATTTTTTTCCGAAATGCTTAGTTTTCGAGATATTTCGCCGTCCCGGTACTTTATATATTGATAGATACAAACAAATGAAACTCCCTCTCTCCCACACACACCACACCCAAAGTAAATTTATACGCAGCAATAAGATGTAAGTGCTGCCATGTTCTGTTGCTCGTTGCTTGTTGAAATTATTGTATGATTTGGTCACAACGGCAAATTTTGGCCCCGCTTTCCGCTTCTTCCGCTTCTCAATCCTTTCCCCTGTCTACGCGTCTTATATGATGCACCGCTTCCACGTGCTGGTGAAATAATTATCACGATTTATTACGATGATATTTTTTCGTGAAGAATTAATTTTCGTTCCGAAAAGAGCGTATCCCGTGCTCAGAGCTCAAACGGAAAAACTCGACTGGACAGGAGAAAAGTTAAACGAGAACTCTCAAACGCGCGTTGTTCCCGACGGTCGAAGCGCGATCGGTCGAACCGACCGATCTGATCGTTTGCTTGGAGCGTAAACTTTGCGCTAGGGATGGGCGATACAATATCGATATTTTAAAATATCGATACCTTTGGATCTAAATGTCGATATTTTTCTTTTCAATATTACTGTGTATCGATATTTCGCAATATCGGACTTCCGATACAGTTCAATACGAATCATTAATATTCTATTGGGCGAAAATTTTAGCGTACCGGAACTCTTGGAACTAGCGATACCAACCACAACCATTCTCAGTCCCGTTTGCGTTTAAATTGTCGCAAACCATTGCAAATTAATGGCGAATTCGATTGACATGCACTCACCGCTCCGTCCCAGTGCCTAGTAACTTTTTGTTATTAAGCGCACTTGCTCGGAGTGCGTACTTTTGTGCTAACCTGAGTGCGGGTAATTTAAGAAGCTTTCTGAATTTGCGTACATATCATGTAATTTGTTAAAAGTACTCCGTCTTAAATGAAAATGTCGCTGAAACTAAACAAATAATATTTTTAATCCGCACACATTTAGGCCGGTATTCATAGTCGGATCTTATATTTAAGACCGTCTTAAGTTCATCTTCAGATATTGTATGAATCATTTCATTGACTACATAATATCTAAACATGAACTTAAATATAAGGCTGCGTTCAGAAAATACAACGGTTGAGCAATTCGTCAATGTAATTGGATTCCTTCCTTTTTTCCTATGAAATGACTAGGAATATATCTATTTCTGACGCATTCCAAAAACGGTAATTATAATAGATTTTAGTATAAACAAGTATAAATCAATAAATAAATATATAGCAGGTACATAGTCAAAAATAAGGATATTAGTGGTATGTTACTAATATCGATATTTTTTAATCGATATTTTTAATGTATCGATATTTTTATTTATGATACGTATCGATATGAAATATCGATATTTTCTATTGTATCGCCCATCCCTACTTTGCGCGCGAGGCGTTAGAGAATGCAGAAATTAGCGAAATTTCGCTCCGCGTCCGGCTGCTTTTCTCTTTCTTTCTCCTTTGAGGGACGAATTATCCTGGAGTTCCCTCTCACCTCTCCGAGAGGAACTCGAAAGAACGCTCGGCAGAATTGCTGTGATAAATTAATCCGCTAAATGGAGAGCACGCCGTTTCTGACGTTTTCCTCTTCTCCGGAAGAAAATTCCTTCTTTGAGATACCTCGCCCGTTTCGCTCCAGAGTATAATTCAGTCCTCTGACCGGGAGGATGCACTTTTCGAAAGTTCACACACGACGAATCGATCACGACGGCTTCACGGGGCGAAGCGATTCATTAATTTACACTTTTCAGTGCTTCTCGCTCTCTGCTCATTCGTTTCCCATTCGCTTTTTTCATTGTAATGCGCTGTCTGGCAGATTGCGAGGGTAAAAGAGAGCTTACATCGCGCGCGCGCACACACACACACACACACACACACACACACACACACACACACACATATTACACATGTTAGTCATCTATATTCCAGAGTGCAGAACAATCACTAACATAAGCCCCGATCGAGCGCGCGGACGATATCGCGGCTGCGTCTCTTCTTTATTCTCTCCTCCGGAGATTTCCCCAACGGTGATGCCGGCGACGGCATTACCGTTCTTCGCGATATCGCATTGGCCGTTATCTGCCGGCCGATACCCTAAATTTGCCGGAAATATCGCTCACGATAACATGTACGCACACTTGTTTGCGAAACGAATACGGTTTTCCTCCGATAAAGTTCGAAACACTGAGAGAAAAGGGTCCGCTAAAATTCACTGTGCTGTTACAGTCGCACGGTGAAATAATTACCGATAATTAAGAATTATTTTTGCAGTAAGTATCATTACATGAATTGATGTGAGAGTTCGTGTCGTGTGAAATAGAGAACGAGACTATCCAATTCCGAGGGATTAATCATCTTTACGAATAAAAAGCAGCGACGTCGATAATTCTTCAAACATTTAACGAGAACTTTTTGTTTTCCCTTTAACGTCCAAATGAGAATTTAATAGAATAATGACGAATCTCTTTTTCTGTGCACCAACTTGACGCATTTTATACGCATGTTCTTATTGCTGTTTTTCGGTGAAAATAACCAAAATATCATTGTGTGACAATAATAATTTTAACAAAAGTAACTTACTTTGTTTCCTTGCGTGGTAGTCGGCCATGACAGGAGCTGAGGTGACAGTACGTGGTATAAATATTCTCTCTTTGTTATATTTATGTTACTAAAAAATATAAATAATATCACGAAGAATATATGATATTGCATTCTTATCTGATAGATAAGAATGTGATAAAGGAAGTCGCGTCTTTACCGCAATCGTCCGTTGCCGTTGCGGCGTCGGAGATGTCACTTCGCTGCTGTCACGAATTACCGCGAATTACCGCGAATTACCGCGCGAGCCGATAAGCAGCGGCCCGCAATCGACGCGCTCCTAAGTTGCTCGGGAAAAATGTAAAAACCGTTTCGCAAGCGAGCGCGCAGTCGGCTGATTAAAGTCCGCGACACTTTAATCCCGATGAGTTTCGCGACGCGTTCTATATATCCAGCGGGAAAGTACATCTCCTGCGAAATTACGAAGAAACATGTTCTTCTGCTGGGGACGGGCATGCGTCATGTGTCGCAATCTTTCGGTTGCGGAAAATAACGACTCTCGCGACGGCATGCGTTTTTCAACTTCGGAAGACGGCGACACTGCGCGTCGTCGTCGTCGTCAAGGTGTTACCAAAGCAGAAGTCGGAAGTTGGCGAAAGATCGCGAAAAAGCGAACGTGAAAAGTCCGCGAACACAGAGATGCATCGGTCCGCCTTTCGCGTCGTTCCGTTTGCTTTCTTTATGGACGAGACACGAGAATTGCCTCGATATCGTTCGACTCGACTCGATCCGCTCGTATATCACGTATCTGTTAGACATTAACGTAAGCGGCTAGTGCCCTGTAATGTAACGTAACGTAACGTAATGTGCAACGTTGTAAATCGATGTTTACGGAGGTTCCCGGCGTAAAAGCGACTCGACGGGTCGCGATTTTCCGCATGGAGAGAATTTTAGTCGGATAATGTCGCGTAACTGGAATACATTAATAGCGAAGCCGACATTTTTATGTATCACGACGAGTTTATTCAGATACGTGTTTTTGTAACTCGAAGGTTTAACAAATTACACCGTGCATGTGGTCGCACAATAAAAGGTTATGTTTTCCGATTCGATGAGAGATTATTGAATCTGTCAAATTGAAAAAATGTGAAAGTTGTGTCTGATTGCAGAAGTTGTCATTGTGTCGAGTTTCGTCTGCTGCAAAGTACGTCGAAGAAAAACACATTGCCGCTGACTGTAGAAGGCTAGTTTGCCAGTATCGAGATAACAATACATAAACATCCTTTCGCCAAAGGATGTTTAAATTAGGCAAGTGGGAGTTGAGAGTGGCAAGGGAGAAGTACACCCGAGTCGAAATTTCGATACAGTAAATTCTGTTGATCCTGAAAGACCAATCGAGAACCTCAAGAGGTTTATACTATTCCTTGATGCTGCAGATGATATTGCTATTTTGTTGAAAACTTAATTGAGAATTGTTTAATATTCGAGTACTTCAATAATTCATCTGCATTCAGTCCTTAGGTGATTTTTTTATTTTAGAATAAATATTATACTGAATACGTAATTCCTACAACTGCAGATAAAGATAAGTGGACACATAAAACATACAACAAACTTTCTTTTATTATTAATTTCTTTTATCACTATTTTCTATTAATAACAGAAATTTCGTTGGACTTGGAGATGCAAAGCAGGTGAGAAAGTAATTGTGCTGTTGTCATTGTTTGATAAATAATTGCACTTTCGTGAATATTTGATTACTCGTTAGTCCGTAATATTTATTTCATACAGCAAGAAATATCGACCCAAATAGCCGAAGAGCGACCCATGAATTTATAACTCATGATGCTCTCAGAAAGATCGTAATTAACTTACAACTATAAATAGCGACCTAAGTCACGCAACTGCCGAGATTTGTTTCCCTAATTATGTTCTTTGAGGTACGAATTTCACTTTTAACTTGCCAACGTCTCTTTTTCACTTCAATAATTAACCTCGTTACATTGTGCCGAATTTAAATTTAAATTTAAATTC
The DNA here is from genome assembly GCF_003227715.2 of Harpegnathos saltator. Lineage (NCBI taxonomy): Eukaryota > Metazoa > Arthropoda > Insecta > Hymenoptera > Formicidae > Harpegnathos > Harpegnathos saltator. Next base: position 531,673 of record NW_020230261.1, read on the forward strand.
TTATTGATGTTTATACAATTGCTACTTTTGATATTACAACTTTTTCTTTTTCACTCTCTTTAAATATCGAAATTTTCAGTGCTAATAATAATAATAATAATAATAATAAAGCAAAAGAGTCGCGGCTCAAAGAGAAGTTGTTGTTTTATTTATGTGTTATTTACTCATATTAAATATTTAATATTAGAAGTATCGACGATTAACGCGATACATTCCTACCGGAGCGACCGAAACGACAGGTTTTCGAAAAAATGCAGAGGCGAATGTTTTATGCAAAATGTTCATTTATTTTCACTCAATGTTTATTTAGTTCTATTCAACGTCCATCAAAAATATAAAATGGGTTACATAAAAAGTTACGTTACATAAAAAGTTTGAATGATTTTTACAAAAAGTTACAAGCTGATCACTTTTGTTCACATACTTTGTCTGTGGCTGAGAAAATTATGTAATTAACGCAGTGCCAATTGAAATTGAGAATAAAGACTAATCGCGGGTTAACAAGAATTAAACTCATATTGAGCGCGGATTAATTAGATACTAAATGAGATAAAACCGAATATTACCTAATTCCCGAATAAGCTCTTCTTCGTATCTCAACATGAGGGAAACGACGTGTTACTCACCGTTCGCAGCTTCAAGGTAGATAAATAGCCACGCATAGTGTTACATCTCGTGATATTGCATAATATTACATTTCCATTAATCCCGCAAGTTCGCAACGTTAACTCGCGAATTTAACGAAGAAGCAAAATTTCGGCTCGGGTAGACGTCTCGGCTTCGCGACGTTCTTCGCACACCTGTCTCGATATAGTTTCTTCCTTCGACTTCCTTCCGAACAATACTCGTCGTATCCTCGTCGGTTAAGTTACAGCACGGTACTTTCCCAGTTAACGAAAATGCCAATATCTTCCGAGAAGATTCTCCCTGCGCGGCGAGACCCAGCGAGACCAAATCCAGCGACGCATTTGCCGCGCGCGCGAGCGCAAGAGAGAACAAAAAGAAGAACAAACAGAAGCGTCAGCGGAACTCGCACTTCGCGCGAGATCCACCATAAGTCGCGACGGAGTTCCGTAATTTCGTTGCGCGGTCGCAAACGGACGCTCGTCGTCCGCGAATCTACAGGTTTATTCTCCGTCGCTAAATTAGTGTATCCTTGCGGAACTTAAACAGAGACAGATTTAAGTAGTTGAGACTTGCAGGGAGAGAAAAAGGAGAGAAGCGGCGCGAGGTAGTGCGGCCAGTTGAGCGATAGAATATGAACTTTGTATCGAGAGAGAGAGGGGGGAGGGGGGAGAGAGAGAGAGAGAGAGAGAGAGAGAAAGAGAGAGAGAGAGGAAGAGGAAATCGAAGCTCCGCATGTGAACGTAATTTGCGTTTCTTTCGATTTTCTTCCTTCGTCCCGAAGGACGATCGCATCGTCCCGACTGGCTGGAACTCCGTCTCGACAACGGCTCGTCCAAAGTGCGCCCCGCCAAGAGACACATAGAGACACGTAATATTTTAATGAGATAATAGCTGCGACGCGGTGAGCGAGCGAGAAGAAATTGCGTCTCGATTTTCATGGGCGCGCGATGTCCTTCGCCAGTGTCCTCAGATCGACGTCGAGGCCGCGAGGCACTCCGCGAATAATCGCGATTACGTTGTCGCGGATGCGTGGCCGCACGCGAGCGTGGAAAAAAAATGCATCGCAAGCGACGTTCGAGGCGGGAATGTGTACGATATTGTTGTCTCTGTCGATACTCGCGATTCTCGATTAATTTACGAAGGAGAACGTGAAAGTTATGCGACGAGAAGTGAACATTCGTACACGGAGAGAATATTACGGAGAGTATGCGGAGTGAAACATATCCAGGTCGCCTGAAACATCTCGGGAGAAATGTGTCGCTCCGCTTCGCGGACAAAAGTCGCTTGGTTTGAAGAGTGCGATGAAACGATGACTTTGGTCCGATCTTATTCGGACTTTCGTCTGAAGAAAAAGCTCAGGAATTTCTTCGGACAATGCAATTTTTCCGAGATGTTTTGGACGAGCGTTTGAAATGACTCACCCTGTATATATACACGCGTACATACGCACACATACATAACTGTTCTCATAAAAATTCTTTTTAATTTTACCAGGTTTTTCTAACAACGCAGTAGTAGACAATAGAAAGTACATTTTGTTGATAAATAATGGATATTTTAATAATAGACTTTAGCTTGCAAAATGTAAGTACACTGAGAGAAATAATGATTAATCTCATTAAAGATTATAATTATTTTTGGCGCGGGTTTTGTTCAAAGATGTCGTAACCGAGCCGAGTTTTGTAGCAGCATTTATCATTTTTAAATTATTTAGTCCATTCTTCTATCGTGAAACTCACCAAAACTTTCGTGCCTCTTCAATGTGTGAAGATATCATCACTAATATTATAGAAATATTTCTCTCTACAAAGATGATTCTCCTGATTATAATTTTTTCGCTGTGCTATTACAATCACAAATACTAAACTTTTATTCATACTTTTTTCTCAGTGTACGTGCGAGATGGAAGGATAATAAATTAAGGCGGAATTTTTCGGTATGTTCCTGTATTACAAAATTCTCCAATTTCTGCAATAAAATTCTCTCCGTGTATCTTCTAATTCACGTTTTTCACTGTAGGCTACTTAATGCGAAGGATTATTTGCCGTATCGCTCGAGCGACATCACGTAAATATTATTTATTCGTACACCTTTCGTTCAACCTACTCATTCGGCTACATTTTTACTACTTTGTCTAATTTATTAAAATCGAAGATTGCGCTGACGCGCGAATTGCACGCGTTCGCGACAAACCGCGTTCGTGGCGAAGCCGAAGTTCGTTCCTTTCCCGTGCGAGAGTCTCTCTTCATGATTTTCACCTCGCACTTCGATATTTTCCAATCGAAACTTTCGAGTCAAACTGTCAATTGTTGAAATGTAGAACGGGGATTCTTGACATCGAGTCGTCGAACGCACTCGAAACATGTGAAGTATACAGCCGAATATGCAAAAATATTTCTCGACGCGGAATTATTCTCGCCCCGTTTTCTCCTTTTAATTAAAAGTTTTTCGTGCATTACGCGCGCGATACTCCAAGCACACAGTCGTTATATCCTTCGGGCTCTACAATTTCAATCTTTATGAAAACTTATGAAACTTTTTATTATGTGTTGGTACGACACATGTAAACACACACATTCATTCACATTTAGGCAGACACACATACGGAGGTACACTCGTGGTCTCGATAGCGAGATTTTAATTAGAAATCGCCCGCGGCTGCGCGTCCACCGTAAACGCGAAGCCTAATGCGCGCGAATTGCGTTTGCGAGACGCACTTTTTTAAATTTCATTACTGCGACGCGGCGGCATTTAAAGAGGTCGCATGCGTGCGTGCGTGCGTGCGTGCGTGCGTGCGTGTATGTGTGTGCGTGTGTGTATGTGCGTATGCGGTAGGAACGACGACAGGATTAATAAACGCCGTGAAGTGTGTTGTGTGTGGGAACAGCGTTACACGTGAGAGTATCGACTGATTGCGCTGGGAAATGTGGTTATCTCTACACATGTAGACAATTAATAACAATGTTTTAAAGAATCTGCCGCGTTTTTTTCTCGCCCAACGCTTCCGTCCTGTCCGTTTCCATTGGAAATCCGCCTCCGCCGCCTCCGTCGCATTCAACCATCTCCTTCTTCCTCCCTCACGCCCTCATCCTTTCGCCGGAGCTCCTTTCGCTTCAATTTAGAACAATAAATCTTTTTCTCTCCCTCCCTCTCACCCCCTCTCTCTTCCTCTCTCTCTCTCTCTCTCTCTTTTTCTCCTTCTCTGCCTGTCTTTCGTTTCCTCTTCGCTTCTCTCTAAATAAATATTCCTCGTACAGAGCCGGTTTAACGGCGATTAAAGCCAAGATAAATGCAAAATGGATTATTTAATCGTATGAGTTATGAAATAATTCGTAGGAGTTATTCGCGGGACAAAAGTTTTAATCTCCCTCGCTACTCCGCGCCTGGCGCGCGAACTATTATTACCGGAGCTATTTTTATGGAGTTTAGGCGGTAAACCGCGTGAACTCTGAAAACTCGCCGGTGATTTCGCAAGTTGGCGCGAGAGGGCGAAAGGAAAATAATAAAATCCCTTGGATACCGAGAGCGCGTGCTGCGATTTCGCGAGAGGGAAACGGATTATCCGAAAAAAGAGAGAGAGAGAGAGAGAGAGAGAGAGAGAGAGAGAGAGAGAGAGAGACGAGAAGATGTATACGTATATACATATGGAGGGGAAAACTCACCCGCGAGGTGGTGAATCCCGACGGGCGTGTTAATTGATTCGATTGAAGTTTCATTGATGCTCGAGAGGTCTGCTGTGTTTTCGCGAGTGTGTCAGTTTCTTTAATCCTGTCGTTACTCTTCCTTTTTGAAAGTCCAACCATTCGAACTATTCCTGTAAAATTTGATATTACTCGGTGAAAAAGAGGAAGAACAATGACACACACACATGCATGCCGCTTTTTCCAACCCGCTTTTCATTTACGTTTCAGACATTTCAGCTTCATTGTTCGATTATGTACCTAACAAGGAAGCATACGGAAGTGTCCTTCGTTGATTTGGACTCGTGGATCTTTTTATGGCTTATATAACATAATGTTAGGGTGCCCGAATTTAGGTACCGCGTTAACGAGATTAATAAACGCCGAGAGGTGTATCACGTGTGGAAAGCAGCGTTACACCGTGGAATATCGACTGCGTTGATTGCGTTGAGAAATGTGGTTACCTCAGTGTGGGGAATTAATAACAATGTTTTCAAGAAACTTTCGTTTCTCTCGCCCGACGCTTCCATCCCATCCGTTTCCATTAGAGATCCGCCTCCGCCGCCGTTGCATTTAGCCGCATGTGCAACATTATTGAAAAATAAAATGTAGAATCAATGGGTATAGTAAATACTACTTTTTTCGCTTAAAATCTTTTCTCACGATGATGCAGACATTCTCTCAAGTCAGTCTCATCGTGTAAGATTTACCTCGCGTAATATCGACGGATTGTTTCAACCTCAAAACATATGCAAGAAATTACGTATATTTCTTATTTTTTCTGCCTCAACTTTATTAATAAAGTCCGTCAAAATTGGCGGCAGCCGTTTCTATAAATTCCACAGAACGAGCAGATCATAAAACAAAATTTTAAGTCCAAATGTCTGTTTATATTTATTTGCAATTTTTCCTATACTTTAAGAATATCAATATTTCATTATATAAATATATTCTTATTTCATTATATAAATATATTTCATTATATAAATATATTTTTACGTATCTATTATTTCATTCTATATTTATATATTTATTATTTATTATACACACCTGCATATATTATTTTATTAATTATTCCATATTTCTTTGTAAGAACATTTATTGGTTTTTTTCGTTGCTTTACGGGGTGGGTTTTTCCAGCGGCGAATAACGCGAGCAGATTTTCGAAGTCACGTCCCTCGACATCGGAGAGCAGCACGATTGTATCGCGTGCACGACGCGTTTACGCTCGCGAAACCGCGAGACGCGACACTTTGCGCGTCAAGATTTCGCAGACAGCCGAGCTATCGTCCGCTTAGACATCTGTTTAACATCGGTACAATGCCTTGCCACTCGAACGACCATTGTTACAGAGTGCAACGCGCGGTTGTTGCACGGCGGACGCATGCTTGGCGCTCTTTGTGTCACGGCGCGGCACGGCGCGCCGAGCGAATTCGCGAATGCAAATTCGCGAGCCGAAGCCGTTCATTCTCCAGATTGACACGCGAATCGCGAGGAAACCCTCGCTCGCCCCTTAATTTGACATTTCGTACTGAATGTAACGTGTACGTATGTAGTCACGTTAATTATATCACGCATGTCACACGCAGCTGCACAATCAATGAGATTGCGCATCATTCGAGCGAGCGTCGTGATTAGTTTCTCGAAAGATCCAGATTGAATTCCCTTCATCTCTCGTCGTTTTGCCCTTCTTCTGAATACTCAATTATATCCGGTCCACTTTGATGAAATTTTTATATTATATGATACTAAAGGAGAACTGGCGGCAAGAGATGAATGGCATTAAAGCGGATCCTTATGAGAAATTAATTATGGCGGGATATTAATTATTGATTGGGACATAACTGATGCGCTTTTTGGCCGAGCGCCGTGCAAATAATTTCTCGAAAAATTCAAGTTTAATTCCATTTGTCCCGTTTCGCTCTTCTCTCGAGCGTTAAATTATTCCGACCATTGCTGTTAAATTTGATATTATTTGGTAGAAAAAGAAAGAATAATGACGATGAGTGGAATTAATTTTTATTATATATATGAATACGTTCTGTTAGCCAGAAAGCCGAGTTTCACTCTTTAATCAAATTCAACTTTACTGCAGTTTCATGGAAGCGAATTATCCGAATTCGATTAATCGTGTCAGTTATTCGGTTAATCGGAGCAATTAACCGTATCAAACGAGTGATCGTCATTATTCTCCGAGACTCTTCGTCAGCATATGATACATGGTCATTATCAACATTGTAGCCTATATTTTATATGTACCAGGTATGTAAATATGAAAATTCCGGTATCAAATTTTTGTATAGAAAATACACGTTTATTGTATGAAAATGATAAAATATATTTTATTCGAAGTATTGCCCATCGCTAGCTATACATTTTTCCCACCTGTCTGACAATTTGTGGATGCCACGCCAAAAAAACTGTTGCTCTTTTGAGGCAAACCAGTCATCGAGCCATTTTCGTACATTTTCGTAAGAAGTGAAGCGCTGCTCAGCAAGTGCGTGTCCCATCGATGCAAATAAGTAGTAATCGGACGGAGCCAAGTCTGGTGAGTAAGCCGCATGCGAAAGTATTTCCCAACTAAACGCCTCAATCGTTTCCTTCACCAGTTTTGCTGTGTGTGATGGTGCATTATCATGAAGCAAAATCACTTTGTGTTGCTTTTCTTGATATTCTGATCGTTTTTCACGCAAAGCTTGATTCAATCATCGATCATTTGTTGTCGGTAGCGTTCATTATGAACGGTTTCGCCAGGTTTTAGCAGCTCATAATAGATCACACATTTCTGATCCCACCAAACACAGAGCATTGTCTTCCATCCATAGCGATTTGGCCTTGCAGTCGATGTCGATGGTTCGCCTGGAGTTACCCATTACCCATCTTTTACGCTTAGGATTCTCAAAATATATCCACTTTTCATCGCCAGTCACAATTCGATGGAGAAATGACTTTCTTTTGTACCTGGCGAGCAGCATTTCGCAAGTGGTTTTTCAGTTTTCCTGCTGTCTTTTATTCAGTTCATGTGGAACCCATTTTCCCATCTTCTGGATCTTTCCCATGGCTTTCAAACGTATGGAGACGGCTTCTCGTGCCACATTTAATTGATCCGCGAGTTGTTGTTGCGTTTGAGCGTCATCCTCATCCAACAATGCTTGCAATTCGCTGTCTTCAAACTTTTTCGGTGGTCTTCCACGTTCTTCGTTTCTCACGTCAAAATCACCACGTTTGAATTTTTTAAACCACTCAAAGCACTGTGATTTACCAAGAGCATGCTCACCGTAAGCTTCGACAAGCATTCGATGCGATTCTGCAGCAGTTTTCTTCAAATGGTAACAGAAAATCAATGCTGTCCGCAAATCGTAGCTTCCAGGCACAAAATTCGACATGTTCAACGCTATTACAAACTATGCTGTTGTATGAAACTTGTATTGTTGTGAGTTGAAAATCTTTGTCAGATGTCAACAAATGGAAATGGCGCCAATGTCGCGGTTTGACGGTAACTACATTGACAGCTAGGGCCATCTATGGGCAAATTCCGGTTTCATATTTACAGATCTGATATGCGCGTGACGTCATCCAGTGAAAATCGAACCAAACTTTCTGATCGATAACTGATACGTGTGTCGTCGATGAAATAATGCGCTCCCTCCCGTGAGACTTTCCGCAACTTACCCCTCTCTTTTTCTATTTCCCTCTTCAATTTCCCAACGATTATTGACGAACGTTCGCCGGCAATCATTTCAATGTTCTACAGCGGAACAATGTTATACAGCGGAAAAACGTTTGAGTTTCGCGTTCCTTCGCGAACGTGAAAGATCTAAAGCTGCCGGAAAACGTGTGTACTTTATTGTTCAAATTTTACCGCGATCACAGATTGACGAGGGGGAGGAGGAAAAAAGGGAGAGAAATTGAAGTTCCATAAAACGTATAAAAAAGGAATCGGAGTACCGAAACAAATTTCGCGAGGCCAAGTTCCACGACATTGTGCATAGCCTCTCTCTCTCTCTCTCTCTCTCTCTCTCTCTTTCCGCTCTCTTCTTCTCTTTTTCTCCTTCTATGCTTCTCCTCGATCTGAATATATCGCCTTAATGCAAATTAATGCATACAATACTTTCAGCAAGATCGCTGTCATATATAAAACATTCCTACGGCTGTTTCGGTATCGTTCTTTTATTAACGCCGTCAACGGTATCACGAGTGAATGAAACTCTGCATATTTCGTGATGAAGGATGCAGAAATGTACAATATTTGCAAGTTAAATGGCTGAATCGCGATGTGTTTTTACGAGCAAGAATAAGGAGAAAAATGATAATTTGTCTGTGTCAAGGTGATGCAACAAAAAAAATAATTTCACGTACGTATTATTTTATATATATAGGATAGACCATTTTATATACAATATACGCGAATATCTCGAAAAAGACAAGTTTTTCAAAAAAATGTTTCAGACAAAAAGTTTTATGACTTCGAGGGAGAAAGATGATAATACTATCAATTAGATGACGTCGCTTCAGAGACTTCATCATAGCGGCCATTTTGTTAAATGAAAATCGATTTTTTCTCGAAATAAAAGTTGTAGTCGACAATAAGATGAATATAACGGGTTTTTGTTTTTTGAGATTTGACTGTTTTTCAGTGAATTACAGCGTTCCAAAGTTTATAATTTGAGTAAAAAAGAACTTTCATCTATTTTATTGTATTTCTCTTATTGCACACATGTTCTTTAGCAAAATAAACTTTACTGACATTCTACACCTACGCTGTACAGTAGGATTGAAAATAATTAAACAAATTAAAAGGAGGAAAGTCACATGAAAATATTGGTTTGTTCGGAAAGTAATTTCGGTTTCTTGCATGAAAATGAAAGACGATATTTTTAATAGAAAGAAAAGTTTTTTCTTCTGTTAAGTATATTGACCATTTTGTTCTAACACCTTTTGCCATTTTTGCCATCTATTTGAAAGAATCGAAATTACTTTCCGAACAATCCAATAGATACAATGTTCTTTCAATGCATATTTGTCATACAGCACGTTACATATTTATTATATATGTAGAATATTATATTCGCTATACCGTATGTATTTGATGTTTTATTTAACAATGAAACGTCTCGCAGGAAAATCGGATGGAAGATATTCGCGTTGCTCGCGCTAGTCGAAGTTCCCAATAGGTTTCGGCCGTGACCCATCCCATAAGAAGGATTTAATTGAATTCCCTTCGTCAACGTGGGCGGCGAATATTCCATCGTGTTGCACGTCTATCCACGTCGACTTAGCGTCTCTTCGAAGTGCCCGCTATAACATCTCGACGTCTCGTTTGACGGTACACGAATCGGGGCAAACGTTCGGGACCCAGGCAATATCACATTAACCCAGTTTCGTTTCCGCAAATTAATTGCCGGTCCTCTTATTACGGGGGAACATTCCTCCGTTGTATCCCTCGTCGCGATTCACATTATAATAACCTTGCGCGGCCTACGCGCCTCCGCGGAGCGGTATTAGGGATCGTTATTCGTATCTCGTGAAGGATATAATAATAGCGGGCTCGTGTGCTGACATCCACGCGCGTGCGTGAAAGGTCCGAGGATAATCTCGCAGGACCTCGACATTCCCCACGTCGCGTCAGGCTCTCTGATTTTATATTCCTTCCTTCGCGAATTTTGAAATATCCAGTTATATTACCTCCGTGCGTTTCAAAGGGACGTTTTCTCTTCTTATCGTTTGCCCTTTAAAAATATAGTTTAACGCAAAAAATACAGTTTGATATATAAATTAGTGTAATATAATAGCAACTTGTTTCCAAGAAAATTCCGAGAAATATCTAAGAAAAATATATTGCCGTGGTAAAATATGCGTGGAAAATTTCCCAGAATTAAATCGAATTAGAATTCTGTCCGATCTCTCGAGAAATTATGAATGCTGATTGGAAAATCTACAAAAGCTCTGGTCGGAAGTATAATTTTAAAGATACGTTTCCGTCCCCCCCTCTCTCTCTCTCTCTCTCTCTCTCTATCTCTATCTCTCCCTTTCGTTCTCTCTCACCAAGTGTGAAATCCAAATAGACCTCATTTCTCTCTTCTTCCAAAGATTTTTTCGGTGTTCAAATTTATTCTGTAAACTTTACGAAATGGAAATGCATTACATTACCGAAGCGTCGTGTTGAACTAAGAAGATCGATCATACGAAAAGGGAACATTTACGTCATTTTTATTACATTAATTAATACAGTCTGAAACTATTCTTTATTATTTACTCCTTCTTTATTATTTACTCTCTAAAAGTGAATCAGTGAAACTCACTGTCAATCAGCAATTATGCACTGATTTTCAGTGCTAAGTATACCACTGAAAAATTCAGTAGTATATTTAGCACTGACAGTGATTGACTGATTGACAGTGAGTTTCACTGATCCACTTTTAAAGAGTAGTAACGATCACACTATATACAGTGTGTTGCGTTGCAACGTCTTCCCTCTCGCATCACTTCGCCGAGCGGGAGGTCGATTTCTTCTCTCGGTAGTCTCGTCTTCCATTTTCGCCCTCTTGTGTTCGAGAAACGCGACGACTGAGGCAACGTCGGGAATGTGAGGTGCACAGTCGGTGCCGTTGTCCTCGTTTCGCCATTTTCCACGGCTTTTGCCGCGCCCCCGGATAACTCGCTTTTCCCGGACGCATCGCGTTCGTCTGGTGCGTTCGTTCATGCATACGCGTTCAAGGAATTTTCCGAGGAATGCCCGCGAGTGGGCGGGAAAGCCGCGACGAAAATGCAACGTGGATCGCCCCGCGCTCGCCATTGAGAACTCATGAAACACTCATTCACCCTAAGGCGCGCGCGATTTCGCGATGATTGCGCGAAATGTCACGTTTGTCGTGAACCGATGCGTGAACCCTGTCTGCTCGTCCGTAATAAAACCGTGACCGATAGAACCGTGAAGAGATATAAGGAGAAAAACGGAACGTGATGAAGCTCACTGATATGATCGACGCGAAAACGAAGAGGCAAATATCCGCGTAGAGAATTTCTCGGAATCTAGTCGGGACCGTCAATACGTTCTCTCAAAAAGTTTATTAAGTAAGTTAAGTTAGCCGACTGAGGACCGCAAATAGGTAAAAGCTGGGAAAGCGATATTTCCAATACGCGAGATTAAATAAATAAAGATTCAAGCAAATTTTATCTGCTCTGTCCAAATTTAAAAATGTTTCTTATGTTGCTCCACGTAGAAAATTTCTCAGAATGTAATTGAGGTGCTATTCGATTTTCCCAGCAGAATTATGGACTCTAATTGGGAAATCTAGGCGAATTCAAGTTAAAATGTTGGAACGTTGGAACGTTTGAAGTATGCGAATCTAAACTTGAACGAGACTTTTTCCTGCTCACTTGAGTACTTTCTTCTTCAAACTACTTTCTCGTTTTGCCCGTATCGAAAACTTCTTTGGGTCTAATTAGGGAAGAGTCTGATTGCCCAAAAGTATTGTATGCTCTGATTGGAAAATCTAGGCAAATTCAAGCTAAAAGTATAATGTTTCAAATATGCGAATTTAAATAGGAAATTTAAGCAGATTCTATTTGCTTTTTCCAACGTTTGCCTGGAAACTTTTTCTAGTTTTCGTTTTACATTAGAATTGAACAAAACATAGGATATTTTTAATATTTGCACCTTAGGCGTATGAATATATAAAAAAAATATAAAAATAATCAGTGTTTTAAATGCCTTCAATTTCTGTTTTTTTTTCTTTATTTTATTGAATCCAACAGTAAGTAGAAAGATGGATTTCCGTGCTTGATTTCAAAATATTTCGGTTTTATTCATTAAAAATAAGCGCAACTTTCGACATTATTTCTGTTTCGTATCCATATTTAACAGAAAATCAATGTTTGGACTAAAAATAAAATTCGTAATTGATATCGTAATAGGATCACGTATTTTGGGAAAAGTTTGAACAGTTTGATTGAAATCTGTTTTGTATCTGGACATGCTGGAGCAATTTCTGTGAAAGTATCATAATAAAATAATTGCACAATGCGGATGACAATTAAATGCAGTCGGTATTTTGTAATTTGATATAACATTAGTACGAAATAAAAATTGAGGTTTCAGAATTTTTATTTAAAAATATTTATCTCGCGCAAAAACATTTCAATTTTGTTTCCAGCTTATCTTCACAGTAGTATTATAATTTTACAAACATGAGAAGTGTGTCCTAATCTGTGTCCAGTAATAAAATTATTATCAATCTGATATTTGTCATGTCAACGCGTTTATCTATGCTTTCATGGTTTTGCGCTATTTGCGTTGTTAAACTCACCTCTGATTCATAGGAATCAAATGGATAATTTATCACGATATTTATTCGAGTATTGTTGACTGTCATCGGCAGTTACGCGTTAAAGTGGTTATCAGGACAAAAAATTCTCTCGTGTGCGTGAATTGCGTGTGTTGGATTTTATTTTTAATAACAATACCTATTTGTCATGTATACGAGAGGCGAACGAGAGATATTGTATTATTAAAGACCGTTCGCCATGTTCCACATCCGATATCGGCGAGCTTGATTTTTCTTCCGCAATTTTCCCTTGTCTACAATTTAATTCTTAATGTACCATCAGGATCTATTGGCCTAAGTTTAGTTTTTTGTCTTTTACGAGTACTTCCGACTATTTGTAAAGATTGATATCTCATGATTTTTATTCTTTCCCAAATTTCGAATTCTTTTTAATTCTATATATACACGTACATTTTTCTTTTAGATCTCTTATTTAGATTTTTAATGTCCTTTGAAATTTTGAATTATCTCTTTTCTCTTCTTCTTCTTTCAGATTATTTTATATTATTCTTAGAGATCAATAATTTCACTAATGATAATTCTTATATATTTTTTCTTTCATTCAATATAAAGAAGGAAGAGAAAGTACCTAAGAATCTAAGTAGGACAAACAGCAATTCAATTGATTAATTCACTCAATTCAATTAATATCATAATGTTGTGTCGCAGGGTTAATATAATGCATAATTCGTACGCGCTGCTTCGAGAATTCACGCTTAGTTGTTCCCGAAAGTACGCGGCTTCGCCTCGTTTATCTTCCAGCAGGTGATAGCGATAGACATAATGAAATGTTATTGCGACCTTCGGAACCGAAAATACGGACTATTGACCGATCATCGCGGTAAAAATAACGTCCCGCAAAGATACGAAGCATCACACGTGTGCTTCATTAAAGTGCGCGCGCTTGCGGATTATAAAACGACCTCCAGACTTCGGCAATCACTTCATTATATCGTAATCATCTGAGAGGGGCTGAATATCAGCGCGCTGCGCTCCATATTAGAAGCCATTGTTGGCGTTCTGAATTCAGTATTTCTCTTTTTTCCTCTTCGCGAGAAAGGAACAAGCGGTTTCGAACAATTTAAAGAATAGCTCAGAGACTGATATTCTAATTTCGTATGACTCATGAATCTTCGAAGCAACTTGTAATACATAAAATGTATTAAAGCCGGCCTATCGGCGTCGAACCGCGATGATTGGTGTGCAACATTTTTTTATTCAAATCTTCTCGGAGAGATAAAGTGAAGATGTATCCGCGAATATTTCATATCAAACCGAATTCGGTCATATTACGTTCCTAGTCTGTTTTTCCCATCGCCAATTTTTTTATTTTTTGGTTCATTTTTTTTATGTAGATCTGTCTTTTCCATCTCTATCTATTGCAAGTAGAATTAATAATAATAAGTGAGAATTAATGTCGTGTTGTCTCATAATGAAGGCGGCCGTCAAATTCTAAAACTTCTGAAACCTTGCAGAAGTAAAGCTCGTTTGATCGATAAAGCAGACTTATCGAAATTTTTCCCCTTAAAGAGGGAATTACATGCGGAGCAGCTCGTTTTCAAGGCCATCTTTACGAATTCTTTTAACAGAAACGGTAGGATCAATGGACTTGAAATTTTTACAGTGTATTCATTAATACTCAAAGATAAAATTAATTTGTTACTATTTATATGGAAAGTACACATAAAACTTTAAACGCGTTTATCTGGAAACACCATTTTCTTAAACTGTCGACACGATTACGCAAAAACTACTGAACCGAATAACTTGAAAATTTTACGCAATATACAGCAGACATGTAGTTTTCGCCCCTACCTCGAACATAGTTATATTATAAAATAAAAATTTTATGCATTTTTTTAAACATGATTACAAGTTGAAAAAAGTTTCATTTTCAATACTTTTTTTGTACAGTTATTATTTTTCCAAATTTGATTTCATTACCTACATTTTGGTGTAATGGCAACCGTATTTTTTAAAAATCTTTTTCATTTTTTCGTTTCAGAGTAGTAAGAGACCTGGAATTATGTCAACAGCAAATATAGAGCTCGCAAACGGATGACTGCACTTTTATCTATAATTGGATCGATTCTTGTAATTCAATAAAATTTATTTTATACTTTGATCATTAATAAATACACTGCGAAAATTTCAAGTTCATTGATCTTACCGTTTCTGTTAAAAAAAATCGTAAAAATAGCCTTGAAAACGATTTTCCGCATATAATTCGCCCCTTAAATTTCCCATCATAATGTTACGGAATATGAAAATATTATTAAATTTTGTACCTAACCTTATATCTTTTATCTTCTTTCGATATCTCTTATATTGTACCTCCGAAAATGTCGGTGAAAGCATGAAAAATTAGATTTCCTTTGAAAAAGAAATTATCTCCACACTCAAAATAATTTTTCAACCAAAATAAAAAGCAGTCATTACACTGATATTTACTTTCTTCTAGCAAAGTTTCAGATTTCTCAAAAGTTAATTTCCCTCGTCCACCATAAATCGAACCTAAACACTTCGAATTTGCCGAATCGGGGCTGTCTTTCGACAACTAAAAATCTAACAGTTTTTTCACGCGCAGCCACGAACGTAGAAAAAAAAGAACATCGCAATCAAACATCCCGAAGACGTCAACAATCAATATCGCAATAACAATAACATTTGTTTCCAGCAGCAGCGACTCGTAAATCGTAATACGTTTCGACTCTGCGAGCGGGCACGCATCGCGTTTCGCGTGCAAAATTAAAATCGAAACTCGGCCATTGCGGAAATTTAATCGCGAACCGTCGCTCTCCGACATGCGCATTTAATTACCAACGAACTGCCAAACGGCCGACCAGCCAAAGTCGGCAAAGCGCACGCGGTTTTCGCGTTTTTATCGAGACAGGATTACGTCTTACTCGCTTACACGGACGCTTTGTCTTGAAATCATGCTCTCCTAAGCGAACGAAGATCTTCATAAACACTTCCGCAAGCTTCCGTTGCGTTTCCTCCTCCACCTCGTGATTTTTACCATCTTCCACAATTTTGCATAATCCTTCGCGTGGCATTTTTTCGCGAAGCGGCCGAGCTCGCATTTGCAATTCTTTGTGACGCTTAATCTTCATTTGAACAAAACAGAAAGAAAAGAAAGAGAAAGAAATGAAAGCACACACGACGAGCTGCAACGCGAGCGTCAGCTGGGAAAAACAAGCTCTTCAATTATTAAAATGGCGCGACGGCGAAATTACGGACGTTATTTGGATACCCGCGATGTTTCTGAGATTTTGCGGAATTGCCCTTCTTTCTACCCTCTCCCCCGCCTAACCTCGCCCGCCGGCCTATATGTAAAAAGCCAGAATATACCGGAAAAGTATGCTGTAAACAGGAAACATATGCAGGACGCGCGTTCGCAGGGTTCATTAAAATTGCACGTAAATGTCACATCACTGCAGGATGAGAGAGGAAGAGGGAAGAGGAAAAAAAGGGAGAGACAGAATATGTCAAAACAGCATTATCCTTTTAAGTATGCTCGTCCGTGTTTTGAAAGAATAAAGTAAACACATAATGTGGAAGCCCGTTTCAATGCTGCTTGACAGTTTAAAGAGACGGAAAATAAATTTCGTGTCTTAGTGCATTTTTCTTTTTGCACGCAGTCATATGCTTTAATGTTAATATCTCAATATTTATAAACCAAGGAAAGATATATGTGTTTGTGTGTGTGTGTACATATGTATAAATATGTATAAGGATATTAAAATGTATTAAAATTAAATTTAATAAAAAACTATAAAAAACTGTAAACTACACATGTAAAATTATATTATAACGTATATTATAGTAAAAATTACCCTACGATATATTTTGTGTAATAACAATGTAACAGGAAAGGGGAGAAGAGTAAAATGGATTTCTCGTTGGAAATGAATCCATCGTTTCATTAATTTCGATGTAAACAACAGGAGAAAGTAATGTTCTCCTGTAAATAATGACGTATACCATTATCGCTCTCACTCATACAATCGTATGCTTGTTCTCCACATCAGCTGAATCAGTTCGAATTGAAGGAAGGTGCACAGTTAAAGCGGTTGTTCTGCGACAATGTTATCGGGAAGTTTAAGCGCACAATAGGGAGACAATAGAACAAAGTCGAATAACTTAG